>NW_020224082.1:0-1607 GCF_003070985.1 Temnothorax curvispinosus | reverse complement strand
CGCGATACCCAGCGTTACGAGGCGAGCGCAAAGGGCGCTGTGCGAGAGTGACGGGGAGCGCGGAGCCCCGAATGACGGGGAGCCATGGGAGGTCAGCCGTCCGGAGAAAAGAGCCAGATATAAACGCCCGGGGGAAAACCGTCACGAAGACTCAAGTACGATGGCACAGAGTGATAATGCCATGAGACCAGGCATGCAGACCGAAAGAGTGCACAGTACAGCGGTACCAATGCACGAGGGGACAAGTGACACGGATAAAATGGACACCGGATTGCAGATCGCGGCGATGACCGAGCAACTGCGCGAACAGTTGGAGAAGTCAGACGAGCCGATCAAAAAAGTCCCGAGTAAGCGGTTCAAGCTGCAGGGAACGTTCCCGAGCGAAGGAATCCCGACACGCGACCAAGTGCAAGTGAAATTTCGGTACGAAAGAAAGATATACGAACATCGGTATTACATCGTCAATGAATTAACGTACGACATAAGGCTAGGAATGGACTCCCACACCAAATTCTGTATGAAGCTGATGTGTCACCCACGCACGGAAATAAGGTTCCTACGATCGGGAAGAAACTACGAGAATGGAAGCGTGGAAAAGGCGTATCACAGATTAAATGAGATGACTCACCAGAAAATACTGAGTATTGAACCAGCGCCGGGATACAAGAGGTCGGGGCGCGGAAGGGTCGAGCCGGTCTTGGCGATCACGGAATTCGCGAGCCGACTGACGACCGAGGTAAGAGGATTGGCTGAGGAGTACGGATTCACCGGCGCGAGAACGCCGAAAAGGACGCTATTCCCGAATGACGGGGAGCCGGAGCGCGCCTGTGACAATGACGAGAAGGACGGGGAGCCGGGAGGCAAAGGCACCACAAGGATGCAAGTAGGACACCGCAACCTGGAAGATATGAAGAACACATCGGCGAGCATGGAGACTTCCGTCGAAACCCTGTATGAGAGATCCCCGACGCTCAGGCCGATGCAGGGACGAATGAGAAGACGCCGGGGAGTACAACGGTCAACGCGGAAGAGAACGGACATACAACACCGGAAGACTAAGAAGAAAGTGACCGGGATGCAGAAACGTTGGCGAGTGTCTCAGGTGGTGAAGAACCGACATCGGAAGAGGCATCGGGTGACCCGCGACAACGGTTCAAAGGGAGACAAGTCCGATAACAAACGGGGCGGAGGGTCGAGCGCGATCGCGAAAACCGAGCACGGACGCGGGGACGGCGAGTGTATGCGGAGTATTGGATCGCGTAGTGCGGTGGATCGAGAAACGACTCGGCGATCACGACTTCGCGTAGTTCTAGCGAAGCTGAACCCGATGGGCCGGCGCGGGGCATGTAGCGGTGAAATACACGCGGACAGTAATGCGGGCGGCGAAGCCACAGTGACCCGCCGGGTGCGCAACGACACCCCGGAACAACGAATCAATGCGCGGGTGCGCGAGGGGCTGTATACGAATGCGAAAAGAAGGAGTGCGGACCGAGGGAGGTGTGACGAGAGACGTCGGCGGAACAGAATAAGGCAGGAAGAGCGCCGGCGCGAGTGGCGAAAGGTGAAACAAGGGGAGCACCGCCAGTCGAGGCCGAACTCTGTGCTAG
>NW_020224081.1:0-5714 GCF_003070985.1 Temnothorax curvispinosus | reverse complement strand
AAATAAATTTATTATTCTGATTTTTAATAATATAAGAGAAATAAGACCGTTTTATGTGACCGTTATACAATCAATCAATATTAAATAAGCCGTGTACGATCCGAGCTTGGATCTTAATAGCCGAATAATGTTTTTTATGTATAATTACACGTATATTTTTTCCAATCTTAATAAATTGCGCGCTGACTAACTTGTCAGACTTACAACACAGCTCCTGTTGGAGTAGTAAATTCTTTACTATTATTTAAATCGATTTAATTAGAGGGGTGTGAGGGGATTTTATTAATCCAATAGGAGCTGTGTTGTAAGTCTGACAAGTTAATCGGCGCGTATTATAGTTGATTAAAGTTGGAAAAATATGTAAATATAGTATATAAAAAATATTATTAGGCTACTATAAAATCTAAGCTCAGATCGTAAATGGTTTATTTAATATTGATTAATAATATTTTTGATAAAAAAGCCGCCTAGAACCTAGAATGGAAATATTGGTTTAGTTCTAGTTCAGACTATAACCACATATACTTCTTCTGAATAAGAAAATTTTAGCTTTTTGCGTTTTAGATACCTAAAACAGCTAGAATTATTTACATCGTCTGTCATTTATAGTGACCAGGATATAACAGAAAAAAGAGCATTTTTGTTACTTAAAAAATAAAAATAAATTTTTAAAATAAGGTAAAGAGAACATGCAAAGTTTAACGTTATTCACTTTCTTCGTTTCCCTATAAAAAGTTCCTGAAAAATATATATTTTAAAGATCTTTTAAATCAGAATACCTCCGTTAATAATTCTTTACATTCTCTTCCTGACAGAAGAGATTTTACCACTTCTCAATATAAATATAAATTTATCTTGTTATGGTTTTATTCGATTATTCCGGTGTTTTTATATTTGTGATTTAATTAGATTATTGTTTACTTTGTTTATATTATTAGATGATTGTTTAATGTTTTAGTCTAGACTAATGTTTAATGTTTTAGTATGTAAACTTGAACATTAATTATCATGTTTTTTTATATTTATTTTTTTCTATCGTAGTAATCCGTTCCGAAGAAGACTAAGTACAGTCGAAACGTTAAGCATGTGTATTGTTTATTTAAGAAATTGTTTTTATTTTAATTCAATATCTCTCTGTTGTTGCTCGTGGCCGCTTATAAACATTAATAGCTAATTTAAATTTAATAAGAGTAAAAAGAACATTATAAACTACTTTTTTTCTCGATATAGTTAATATGTAATTATTGTTATGCATTTAAATATTAAATTTAAATACTATTATGCTAAAGTAAAGGTTTTTAATGTAAGCCTTTTTTTGATATAAGAGCAAATTTGCCAGAACGGGGATTTCTATACATTACATTTACGAATTTTAATTTTTATGTATATAAATATTTTTTTAATTAATTATAATTTCAATTTTTATATTTATAAATTTCAAATATATATATATGGGGCATTCCACGCCAATTCGCAAGGGGTCAAACTTCGACCTTTTTATTTTTGATGGCCGCTCGTTTTTTAACAGGTCTTTACGAGTATTAGACCCCTGTTAAATCGTTTCTATAATAAATGTAGCGTTTCCGAAATAGAGCCTGCGCAAAATGAGGACTGCAAAATTTTCAATGAATTTTTTCGCCTGTTAGACAACGTCTAAGAAAAAAATTCATTGAACATAAAATACGCTATTTAGATCATAGTTTTAAAAAAAAAATTATCCCAAATTTTTATAATAATGATTTTAAACTAATAAAGTAAAAAAACACACAAAAATTTGAATATCTCAAAAACCCCATTTTCTATTTTTTTTAAATTTATAGGGAATATTCTAGGGAGTATTAGAAGAATTTTAAGACTAGTTGGAAGTTGCGCAGAATTTTTGGGATTTTTTAATAAATTTTTTTGTGAGGCAGTAGTAATATTTGACTCACAAAGGTGTAGTTAAAAACGCGTTTCAGACAATTCTGAATCAATTTAGATATACTTTTTTACTAAAGCATGATGAAGATCTCGGCATAGCACACGACAATTGCGATGAACAGTGTGGGAAAGGCGAAAAAAATAGATTTATGAGGAAGTTTAATTCAATAAGTACATTTGTTTAAGAACATATTATTTATAATTTTATTATTTTGTGCTCAGTATAATCATTCGAAAAGGAGTAATCTTTAACAATTAATTTATAATTTTTGGTATGACTTGGTATGACGCAGTGAACACATTGAGTCTGAGGTATTCTTTTTGTTTGATCGTACCGACGTGCCAAAAATTCGGCGGCGATTTCAAGTATTGGGACAAAAAAATTATGAAATTGCCGTCGAATTTTTGACAGGTCGGTACGATCAAACAAAAAGAATACCTCAAACTCAACGTGTCCACTGCATCATACCAAGTCATACCAAAAATTATAAATTAATTGTTAAAGATTACTCCTTTTCGAATGATTATACTGAGCACAAAATAATGAACAAATGTTCTTAAACAAATGTACTTATTGAATTAAACTTCCTCATAAATCTATTTTTTTCGCCTTTCCCACACTGTTCATCGCAATTGTCGTGTGCTATGCCGAGATCTTCATCATGCTTTAGTAAAAAAGTATATCTAAATTGATTCAGAATTGTCTGAAACGCGTTTTTAACTACACTTTTGTGAGTCAAATATTACTACTGCCTCACAAAAAAATTTATAAAAAAATCCCAAAAATTCTGCGCAACTTTCAACTAGTCTTAAAATTCTTCTAATACTCCCTAGAATATTCCCTATAAATTTAAAAAAAATAGAAAATGGGGTTTTTGAGATATTCAAATTTTTGTGTGTTTTTTTACTTTATTAGTTTAAAATCATTATTATAAAAATTTGGGATAATTTTTTTTTTAAACTATGATCTAAATAGCGTATTTTATGTTCAATGAATTTTTTTCTTAGACGTTGTCTAATAGGCGAAAAAATCCATTGAAAATTTTGCAGTCCTCATTTTGCGCAGGCTCTATTTCGGAAACGCTACATTTATTATAGAAACGATTTAACAGGGGTCTAATACTCGTAAAGACCTGTTAAAAAACGAGCGGCCATCAAAAATAAAAAGGTCGAAGTTTGACCCCTTGCGAATTGGCGTGGAATGCCCCATATATATATATTTGAAATTTATAAATATAAAAATTGAAATTATAATTAATTAAAAAAATATTTATATACATAAAAATTAAAATTCGTAAATGTAATGTATAGAAATCCCCGTTCTGGCAAATTTGCTCTTATATCAAAAAAAGGCTTACATTAAAAACCTTTACTTTAGCATAATAGTATTTAAATTTAATATTTAAATGCATAACAATAATTACATATTAACTATATCGAGAAAAAAAGTAGTTTATAATGTTCTTTTTACTCTTATTAAATTTAAATTAGCTATTAATGTTTATAAGCGGCCACGAGCAACAACAGAGAGATATTGAATTAAAATAAAAACAATTTCTTAAATAAACAATACACATGCTTAACGTTTCGACTGTACTTAGTCTTCTTCGGAACGGATTACTACGATAAAAAAAAATAAATATAAAAAAACATGATAATTAATGTTCAAGTTTACATACTAAAACATTAAACATTAGTCTAGACTAAAACATTAAACAATCATCTAATAATATAAACAAAGTAAACAATAATCTAATTAAATCACAAATATAAAAACACCGGAATAATCGAATAAAACCATAACAAGATAAATTTATATTTATATTGAGAAGTGGTAAAATCTCTTCTGTCAGGAAGAGAATGTAAAGAATTATTAACGGAGGTATTCTGATTTAAAAGATCTTTAAAATATATATTTTTCAGGAACTTTTTATAGGGAAACGAAGAAAGTGAATAACGTTAAACTTTGCATGTTCTCTTTACCTTATTTTAAAAATTTATTTTTATTTTTTAAGTAACAAAAATGCTCTTTTTTCTGTTATATCCTGGTCACTATAAATGACAGACGATGTAAATAATTCTAGCTGTTTTAGGTATCTAAAACGCAAAAAGCTAAAATTTTCTTATTCAGAAGAAGTATATGTGGCTATAGTCTGAACTAGAACTAAACCAATATTTCCATTCTAGGTTCTAGGCAGCTTTTTTATCAAAAATATTATTAATCAATATTAAATAAACCATTTACGATCTGAGCTTAGATTTTATAGTAGCCTAATAATATTTTTTATATACTATATTTACATATTTTTCCAACTTTAATCAACTATAATACGCGCCGATTAACTTGTCAGACTTACAACACAGCTCCTATTGGATTAATAAAATCCCCTCACACCCCTCTAATTAAATTGATTTAAATAATAGTAAAGAATTTACTACTCCAACAGGAGCTGTGTTGTAAGTCTGACAAGTTAGTCAGCGCGCAATTTATTAAGATTGGAAAAAATATACGTGTATTTATACATAAAAAACATTATTCGGCTATTAAGATCCAAGCTCGGATCGTACACGGCTTATTTAATATTGATTGATTGTATAACGGTCACATAAAACGGTCTTATTTCTCTTATATTATTAAAAATCAGAATAATAAATTTATTTCGCCAGTGAATAGAATAATAGTTAAAGCAGCTTAAATCGACAGGTATCAGAAACGTAAAAACCAAAAATTTTCTTATTCAGAATAAGTGATATGGGTTATCGTCTGAACTAGAATAAACATTTTCTTTTAATAAAATACTAATTAAATTTTGAAAAAAGTTATAATATTTTAAATAAAAAAGAATGGAAATATTGATTTAGTTCTAGTTCAAACGATAGCCACACTTCTCCTGCAGAATAAGAAAATTTTAGCTTTTTGCGTTTCAGATACCTAAAACAGCTAAAATTATTTACATCGTCTGTCATTTATAGTGACCAGGATATAACAAAAAAAAGTGCATTTTTGTTACTTAAAAAATAAAAATAAATTTTTAAAATAAAGTGAAGAAAACATGCAAAGTTTAACGTTATTCACTTTCTTCGTTTCCCTATAAAACATTCCTGAAAAATATATATTTTAATGACCTTTTAAATTAAAATATCTCCGTTAATAATTCTTTATACATTCTCTTCCTAACGTGTGTGTGAAGCTATCGTCTCATTTTGCAGAAACTCACAAATTATTGAGAGTTCTGGCTTCTTTCAAAAAACGCGTCAATATACAAACTGAGACGCTATGTTCACGCAGCGTCTCATTTTGTCCTACACAAGTTCCACCACTGTATCTCATCAGATTTTGCAAGATCTATAGTTCTATAACAGTTCTATAAAGAGTTCTGCCATATAAAAGCAAAAAAATTAATTATAAGGTACTAAAAAAAATTACAATGCATCGAGTATACCGGCTGAGACGCCAGTTGAAATCTCGGAGTTCCGGTTTATGTAAAATCTTTTTCGAGTAGTTTTGAGCATATTGAAACATTTTCTAAAGAGTTCCGAGCGTTAGAATCTTTGTGTTATATTTAAAAAAATTAATATTAACCGAAAAGTAATCATGACAGAAGAAGATGAGACGCTGTGCGAAATCTCGGAGTTTTGGCTTATATAAAATATTTTTCGTATAGTTCTGAGCATACTAAAGCATTTTCTAAAGAGTTCCCGCCACTAGCTACGTTGTATATATATGTTTATTAACTTTAGCAAACACTAGCTACGTTGTATAATTTTTAAATAAATTAATACCGCTCGAAAAT
>NW_020224080.1:12050-17394 GCF_003070985.1 Temnothorax curvispinosus | reverse complement strand
TTGGGTCCTTCTCAAGTGAGATTATACATAATTACGCAACAATATCATGCGTCGCAAGACGTTGCGCTCAAACCACATCATGCGAGCGCCACGACGCCACGACGCCACGACGCACTTAATATCGTGATATTGTTGCGTAATTATGTATAATCTCACTTGAGAAGGACCCAATCGGGGTCGAAACGTTGTGAGACGAATGAATAAATAGAAATTGGCCAGTTGGGTCGCTTAATCTCGATTATTATTCTTATATTTCAATTACAAATTGAAAATAATTTTACAAATTGAGAATAATTTGTGAAGAGAGAGAGAGAGAGAGAGAGAGAGAGAGAGAGAGAGAGAGAGAGATAGATAGATAGATAGATATAGTTTAATATGCCCGAGCAACTGCTAAAGGGCAAAAAGTAAAATACAAAAATCAAAATACAGAACAATAATAATAACAATAATAAAAATAATGCCAAGCATACACAGGCTCACTCTCAGCCTACATGCAACGCAAACATTCAACAAGAACTTATAACTAGCGCAACTTAAAAACTAATTTAAGACTAAATGTAACGAAGACAAAATAGTGGGAACATGGCATGGGTTACCCGTAAGCGAAGTGGTCACTCGAATTCAGATGAAAATAAGAATAGACGCAGAAGACCTTTGAATGATGCTAAGGAAGATGCTGATGTAATACTGCTAGGAAGTGAGTGCCAAAAATATATGGCGGAAAGCTGGAATGAATTTCTGTACGTGACAGTTCTATGAGCAGGAATATGGAAAGATGAAGTGAAGGAAGCAGCCAAGCGATCGGACCTTCTAAGAGAAGGATCAGGAGAGGTAAACAGCTCACGTAAATATGTAGGAGAAGACAAATGCAAAATACGATACATCTGGCATCCCAGAAAATATAAGCGTCTATTCCTAACAGAAAGCCAACCTAACTGACGCCTGTAAGGCGTAATATGTTCGTCACGTTTTAAATTAAAAATAAAACGAACACAGCAGTTAATTAGTCGCTGCAATTTAGTATCCAACCCATCGCTCAGGCCATGATACACTAGGCAACAGTAGTCTATGTGAGGCATAACAAGAGTAGAGACAAGTTTGATTCTAAGATTGGTGGAAAGAGAACCCTTGTTAAACTTGAGATTATGCAACACATGATGAACCCTTTGTGAAATCAATGAGATATGTCGCGCCCAAGAGAGATCGGAAGTAAACATAACCCCAAGATTTCTCACCTCATGCACAAATGGAAGAGGCGTATTGTTAACAAGGATAGGTGGTAAATTACTAAGATTAATTGCATTGACATACGCTTGACTTCCAAATATAATGACTTTGGATTTAGCCGGGTTGAGTTTAAGTCCATTCTTATTAGCATAGTTAAAAAGAGCTTGGGCATCCTTAGAAATTAATTCTAGAGCAATAAGAATATCAGCAGGTGAGCAAAGGCGATAGATTTGTATATCATCTGCAAAAATCATATGAAATGCATAACGCAAAACTTTGTGAATGTCGTTGATGAACAAAGAAAAAAGCAGAGGACCAAGAACGGAGCCTTGAGGGACCCCAGACGAAGTAAATAACCATTCAGAGAGATTACCCGCATCGTCAATAACAGCTTGAGAACGGCCAGTTAAGTAGGAGAAAATCCAGTTAAGAACAGCATCCGAAAAGCCAATCTCTTTAAGTTTAACAAGCAATAGAAGATGGGGAACCATGTCAAATGCCTTACTGAAATCAAACAGTATCATGATGGTTATGAATCCATCATCAATCCCCCGCTTGATATCATTACAAACGCGCAAAAGTACCGACTGAGTGTTAAACCCTGAGCGGTATGCAGACTGTCTAGGATTGAGTATGTCATGTCTATTAAGGTAGTCTAATATTTGCATAGCAACAATCTTCTCCATTAGTTTAGACAGTTCGGGTAGATTCGCAATGGGTCTTGTGTCTGACGGGGATAGTGGTGTACGAATCTTAGAAAGCGGACGTATATACGCCTTCTTCCACTCGGACGGAAACAACGAAGTATCAAGCGAGCGATTAAATATGGACACAAGCAACGACGAAACAACCGGCCATGCTACACGCAGTATATACAGTGGAATGCCATCTGACCCAGAAGCATACGAGTGAAGAGGTCTCTCAGACATAAGTTTAAGGACTTCACAAGGTGAGATAGACGAGAAAACAAATTCAGGACGATCAGAAGGACGAGAGATCGAAGCAATGGCTGAGATAAAATTAAAATAAGTGCAAACAGGCTGAACATTTGTAACGGACACATAGTATGAGTTCAACTGGTCGGGCGAGAAGAAATGTAAAGGAGAAGTGAGAGTCGGTTTTGCAAGTCCCAGCCGAGCAAGCTCCCTCCAAAGTTTAGCAGGGTCTGTAATGCCAATGAGAGAACTGTAGTAAAATTTACTCTTAGCACGCCTAATGTCTATATTAAGTTGGTTACGGAAAAGTCTATATGTGGCATAGCCTAAGAGACTATTGGCACGTTTAGCTCGCTTATACAACCGATCACGAATTTGTAACCGAGCAGTCAATTCCGGAGTGAGCCAAAGTACAGGGGGCCTCTTAATTGATAGGACGCGAGCGGGGGCAAAGATATTAAGAGCTCCCAACAAGTTGCTGGACAGGACTCCACACATTCCATCCACATCAGCATCCCCAGACAACCCGTCCAATTGAGCCCGTACTGTGCCGGCGATAGAACGAAGATGATCACAGAACTCAGAGCCATCAATGCCCCTGTAATTCCTCCGGGAGATAGAACGCTCGAGTCTCAGCTTACAATCAAGTGACACTGACAGCTCTAACAGATCATGACCAGCAATGAAGGGACTTGAAGATTTAATATATAATATGATTTTTTCAACATCATCTACCACCAACACATCAATCCAGGTATCAGAGGTAGCAGTATGATGGGTAGGCTCAGAAATGACAATATGTAACGATAGGCTAGACATGAGTTCACGCAAGTAATCTGCCTCAAAGTTAGTCGACATTAGATTACAATTCAAGTCACCACCAATAATGATGTTCTTATAGAGATGGGAGAATCGATTTAGAGACTCGACAAAATCATTCAAAAGAAGACCCTTGGGTCTTCTGTAAATAGATGCAAATAACACCGATACACCATCTGGTTGACGAACTTCTAAGAGAAAATATTCTGGTGAATTTTCACAGACATTATTAGAGGTGACCAAAATCTTAGCTTGAAGTGATTTATGTACATAACACGCCACCCCACCACCCATCCGTCCCACTCGATCATGCCGTATTAAAAAGTAGTCACTCAAAGCCACCGCCGCATCGGAGATGCTCTCATTGAGCCACGTTTCGGAGACCGAAATGACATGATAAAAACGAGTAGCAAAATGCAGTCTAATATAATCTATGTGTCCACGCAGGGAATTGGCGTTGAACTGAGCCACACGAAAACAAGAGGACTCAGAAATCAAGCCACGCTGAACGACGGAAGGCAATGAGTGTCCAGAATGAGCATGTCAAACGAGCTTATTGAGATCAGCAACCGAGTTAATCGAAATAGCAGGCTTACCGTCAGAGTGCCTGACATGAACACGACCCCCTCTCACCCAGACATACGCGTAAGACTTTTCTTTAGCCACACGCTTTGCTTGCTGCAGTAGTTCATAGGTGTCCTTGGGGAGCAGCTCGTTCACATGCACACTCCGACCCGAGTCATTGCCACATATGTCTCTCTGCACGAGTGTACGCCGAGCGCGCTTTTTAGACATTACCGCATCACGAACAGCGCTCGAGGCTAACGTGATGATGTAAGAGTTCGTAGGCAAAATCGGTAAGGGACGGTCACGAGCGGCCACCGGCAGAGGCTTACGAGCGACGGGCCTAACACCGAGAATATGACACGTCAGCTCGGGGATCTCGAAGGTAGTAAACACGTTGCGAACGCATTCTAAAGGGGTAACAGGCATTGTGGCAGGCACTCCCGATATAATTAATTCATTCCCGAACTGAACATGCGTGACAGAATGAGAACCCGCACCGCCCGTCCTAAGCGCACGAATCTCATCCACTAGAGCATCACATCGTTGCTCCAACTCGACAATACGCTGGCTATTACGTTCAACACAACTAGCGACACAATTTAATTTATCAAGCTTATCATTAAGCGTAGCATTCGTTCGCCGCTGCTCTTCTACAAAAGAAGAGAATCTCGCATTCGATTCACTCAATTGCTCACTCAGTCTTGCATTAGACTCACTCAGCTGCTCGGTCAGTCGAAGCAAAAGATTATTAGTCGTGTTGTCACACTGCGACTGCGACAGAGACTGCGACAGAGCGCCCACGCTTACTGGAGTCGCCATGGTAAAATTAAATGAGTGATCAGTATTGTCAGGTGTGACAGGTAAAATAGAAGCAAGCAACGACTTGCAACAAGCGTCGGCGTACCTGGTGACAGCGTAAGGTTTGACACAACCTGGATGAAACACTCTCTTACATGTACATTCAATCAAATTAGTCGCAATTGTCTTTCCGCATTTGGAGCACGAACGCTGCATTACCGTCACACAAATAGGCAATGAAAACGAAAAACTCACGCCAGAGAAGGTGTGTGAGTACACTGAGTATGAGACAGCTCAAGTTACACGACGCGACTAAGTAGTTGATTAACAGGGACCTGAGCGCACTGTGCACAAGACAGCTCGAAATCACACCACTATCGATCGCCAAACGTCGATATCGACTCCAAACTCGACGGCACGCAGGGCAGCAGGTGCAGGAAAGGACAGATCAAGCGGCAGGCACATGCGCAGAAGAGGACAACATCCTCCATGGAATGATTCTCAGAAATAATAGAGTAATAATGAGAACATTCGTCATGCAAAATACTGAGAATCAGAGATAGCCCGATGCGTACCAATAATAGCACGCGACGAGCAACAAAAAGATTTGCCAGAACCTGCAACAAAAAAGCCCGAAGGCAACTTGGGGCAGAAATATATCCACTTGAAATAGGAGCCACACAACGGACGTGCACACAGCTAACTCACCAGAGAGAGAGAGAGAGAGAGAGAGAGAGAGAGAGAGAGAAAGAGAGAGAGCGAGTGCGAGAGCGAGAGCGAGAGCGAGGCCGAGAGGACAAGAGGGCGAAAGGGCGAGAGGGCGAGAGGGCGAGAGGGCGAAAGGGCGAGAGGGCGAAAGGGCGAGAGATGGAGAGGGCGAGAGAGCGAGAGAGCGAGAAAGCGAGAAGGCGAGAAAGCGAGAGAGCGAGAGGGCGAGAAGGCGAAAGGGCGAGAGGGCGAGAGGGCGAGAAAGCGAGAAAGCAAGAGAGCGAGAGGGC
>NW_020224080.1:0-12040 GCF_003070985.1 Temnothorax curvispinosus | reverse complement strand
AACGAAAACAAATTTACAGACATCTTCAAAAAGAATTACAGCAGGAGATCCAGCAAGCGCATGCAAACAGTAAGTACTTAAATATATATAGGTTCGTCGATTAAATAAGACTGATTTTATATAAACGATTATAAGCAGTTTTATTTTATTGGAAATTTTTCTAGCATTGACACAACGAATGATACAGTCAATCAATGACTGGAACTATTTGTAAAGATTTTGTCTCGTTTTGCAGGGAGTTTGTCACGGCTTTTGTAGGTTCTTAATATCTTTAAAAAAAGCTTCCTTTTAATCTTTGACCCAACAACAAGACAGATGCTTGCTCATCTACATTTCTGATTTAGCTATTTATCATCACGTCCTGCTCCTAAAATTGAAATTGTCGTAGAAAGGAAGATTTGTCACACATTATAGACACTGCAAAATGCAATGATAAGCATTTTATAAGCCATTCGATATAAAATCTTCACAATTTGTTCCAATCGTTAACTGACCGTGTCATTCTTAAATTTGTATCGATGCTGAAAGACTTTATTTTTAATATAATAAAGTTATTTCGATCATAATCTTTGTATTTTTTTGTAACAAAACAATTCTATTATTTAATTGCCCGACTGTCTACATATGTGCACATTAAGTAAAATTTTAACATAAATCTAAATATAAATAAAAAACAAAATTAATTAGTATAAAATATTGATTGTTTTAGAAACAGTTAGCGATAATAGCGCTACGTATGTTGGTCTTCAAGTTGAAGAGGAAGAAGAAAACTTACATCATAATGATGATGTTTTTGCTGAAAATGTCTGTAATGAATCTTTTGATAATGATGATAATATAGATGTACCAATAAATGAAAATACAGAGAATACATTAGAAAATCTTGATTTTGAAGGTTTGTAATTAAAAACTCTATATTATAGTAAATATTCTTCATTGATTTTGTAGTTCTTGTTTATGTTAATTTAAGAAAAATTTTGCGTTTTTGAAATAGCATTTTATTATTAACCTATAATAATTTTTTAAGCAGGACTTTCGCATACATACAATAATCTGCTTTTATAGATAATTCAGATGTTGAAAGAACAGAAGACGAAGTGGCACAAATAAAAAAATGGGCCTTACAAAATAATATCTCCCAAGTAGCTTTGCAAGGCTTAATAGATATTTTGAGAAATCTCCTACCACAATTACCACAATCTGCAAAATCTTTTATTGAAACAAAATATACTTTTAATATCGAAACTTTCGTAGATGCAGAAGGAGAGAAATATCAATACGTATATTTTGGATTACGTGAGGGACTACAAAGCTGCGTTAATACAGCTCTGCATATTTGTGAAATACCTTTGCAAATAAATATTGATGGTGTACCTTTATACAAATCGAGTCAAAAGCAGCTTTGGCCTATTCTATGTAAAGTTCATCATGATCCTGATATTTGCTGCCGGCATATACTGTGGTAATACTAAACCCAATAATATTAACCAATTTTTTGATAAATTTGTTGATGAAATCAATACGTTACAACGCGATGACTTACTTATATCAAATCATTTAATGAAACCTTATATTAAATGTTTCATTTGTGATAGTCCAGCCCGTTCCTTTTTGAAAGGGATTAAAGGACACGGAGGCTTTAGTGCGTGTGAAAGATGTACTGTATATGGCAAAAGAATAAGTAATAGAACTGTATATGCTGAAATGAATGCTTTAGAAAGAAGTAATGAGAGCTTTAGAGCACAAAGTGATCCAGAACATCATAATAATATCACACCATTACTTAGAATTATTCCAGAAATTGATATGATAAAAATATTTGTGTTAGACGTAATGCATTTAGGATATATTGGTGTCATGAAAAAATTATTGGTAGATTATTGGATGGAGGGTAATTTGACAGTAAGACTGAGTCGAATACAGAAAAAAGAGCTTTCAAGAAGACTTGATACCATTCGAAAATATATACCAGTTGAATTCCAAAGAAAAATTGGTGCTTTAGTTAACGCTAGAAAATGGAAAGCAACGGAATTTCGGTTTTTTTTACACTATTGTGGTCCATTAGTCTTAAAAAATATAACACAGGTTGTATTTTTTTGACCAAACTGACATTTATTTAACTCGACGTTTCGACACTGGTTTTGTGTCCTTATCAAGAGATTTCTATCTCATACTGTTCGCAAATTGCATTCGCCACCCACAAAGTTCTTGCAGTTCTACTAACATTGTCAAATCTTAAAAAAGTCGCACTCCAGAGAGAGCCGCAGTCATGATATGAACGGAACCGACCGGTGACACGTCGTTCCGGATCGAAAGACAGCGACTGACTTAAAAAATATATTAAGGCCAGAATTATATCATCATTTTCTACTATTACACGTTGCTTTTAGAATATTATGCAGTGATCAATTTCAACAACATAATAATTTCGCGAAAATTTATTTAATTAGATTTTTTCAAATGTTGCCTCTTTTGTATGGTTCACAATCACAAGTGTTAAATATGCACAATTTAATTTATATTGCAGATGATACCATTAATATGAATTGTAACTTAAATCTTATAACATCCTTTCCCTTCGAAAATTATTTAGGTCAAATACGGAAGTTAGTACGTACTCCAAACAAATCTCTTGAACAAATATGTAGGCGTTTAGAAGAAAAAAATATTTTAATATAAAAAAACCGACAATACCTAAATTATTTGTCGTTTTAAAACAAAAGAATAATTATATACAAAAAAATATTATCGATATTGAAAAAATAAAAATACGTGGATTATTTACTGTCTCTAATAAATGTCCAGATAATTGTATTCTACTAGAAGATGACAGAATCTTATTAATAAAAAGATTATTTTATTATGTGCATGACTGTGAAAACGTGATAATATCTGGATCAGTAGTAAAGAAAGAAAACGAAATTGGTATATCAATATCCATCAGTATCATCGTTATTTCAGATATGGCAAATAAAGAAAATTACTAATGAAATAGTAACAGCTCCAATTAATACAGTAAAAAATAAACTAATTTTTTTTAAACTTAATTTTTATCCACAAAAAAATTACGAGAAATATGTAATTCCATTACTTCATGTATAAGAAATAAATATTATAGATACATAACTATAAATCAAATTTTTTATTTTATATTTCCATAATTGTAATTTTTGAAAAAAATGTTCAAGTAATTTTTTCGTGCAACTTATACAATTTTTTATTTTTTAGCCAAACTCATATTTTATTCAAATGTTTGATTAAATTCAATAGAGCCTTAACAATCTTGTGTTTATTTCATATTTTATTGTTTAAGCAAATATCTTTTAATAAGTGTTTATTTAATTCAATCATCAAACGTAAAACTTGTCAAAGGATTTAGTATACTAGAACAATACAGGCGCGCGCTACGCGCGCGCTATTTAGCTTTTTTTGTATATCATTACACAAAACAACATTTGCAACGCTATTGCTCTTTAATAATAACACATTAAGAAAAATTTAACGGTATATACATAACAACATGACTTTCAAATGACTTTGTACAGAAAAATCTTTATTTAAATTAATTTCATGTTTTTTGCAACGATATAAATACACTTTTAATAATTAATTAAAAACCTCAAAAAAAAATACGTACAATTTTTATGTACAAAATTTTTAACATGTTTTTTATCTCTGATTACGAAAGTGAATTCTTAACTCCCCGGCCCCGCCCCCCCTCTCTCTCTCTCTCTCTCTTGTTCTTTCCGTTTCTTTATTTTTCTTTCTCTCTGTCTCTCTCGACTTTTCTTCTTTTTCTTTTAGTTGTCATCTAACTTTGTCATATCCAATCATAGAGAACGAAGAAATTACGAACACACACGCTATCGCCATCTTCATCGTCGACGAATTACGTACAATATAAGTTTAATTATTATTTTAAGGCTTACCTCCCTCTCCCTCTCTCTCTCTCTCTCTCTCCCCCCTCTCTCTTTCTCTCTCTCTCTTCCTCTCCCTCTCTTTTTCTGTCTCCTTCTTTACCTCTTATTCGTCATCTTTAACTTTATCATCACATCTAATCGTGGAGAAAAATCATTACGAAGAAACATGTTATCACCAACTTAATCATCGACAAGTTACACACAATATAAGTTTAATTATTATTTTAAGGCTTACCTGCTTCTCTTTCTATTTTTCTCTCTTTCTCTCTTTCTTTCGCTGTCTTTTTCTTTACCTTTTGTTCATTATCTTTAATTATATATGCAATATCTAATCGCAAAGAATAACAAAATCACGAATAAACACGCTATCATCATCTTTATCGTAGACAAGTTGCGCACAATATAAATTTAATTATTATTTTAAGGCTTACCTCCCTCTCATTCTCTCTTTTTCTCTCTTTCTCTCCCCCTCTCCCTTCCTCCCTCCCTTCTTCCTTTTCTATACCTTTCTACCTCTCCTTTACCTTTCCTCTATTTTCTCAGTTCTCTCCTCACTTCTCTCTTTCTCTCCCTGCATTCTTCATCCCATCACCCTCTTTTGTTCTTGTTAGCCATTCTCTCATCCTCATTTTCGTTCTCCTCTATTACTTTTTTTATCTTTGACATTCCTACTTCTATTTCTTCTTGTAGTTCCCATTTTCCTCCTATCGTCCCTAACCTCTTTTTAAATTGCGTTCTTCCCTCCTCGCTCCATGTTCCTGTCCTTTTTTCTCTTTCTCCCTCTCTCCTTTTCTGCTTTCTCTTAAGCTTATCTCTCACCCATACTATTAATGGATGATGATCTGAGTCTACTCTTTCTCCCACTTCCAGTCTCTCCACTTTTTCTCCAACTTCCTCCTCCCCTATAACGTAATCTATAACTGTTTCGCCTTTCCCTCCTGTGTATGTAAATTCACCTTCCTCATCTCCTTTCACGCCTCCATTCAATATCATCCATCCTCTTTCCTCTATATACTCCAATAGTTTTTTACCGTCCCTATTTATTTTCTTGTCTTTTGATCTTTTCCCTCCTCCTTCCTTTCTTCCCTCTTCCTCTTCTTCCCATCCTCCTTCCTCACCCGTTCTAGCATTAAAGTCTCCACCTATTATAGTCCTTACCTCCTTTTCTCCCTTTTCCGTCCAATCTTTCAAGCCTTCCAGTTTCCTGTCTATATCATTATTTACATATATTCCTATTATTCTCCAATTTTCTTCTCCTACTCTTATCTTACATTCGATTTTTCCTTTTTCTTCCTCCAACCGTCTTTCTTCTTTTACCTCTTCTATTCTTTTCCGTATTTCTAATAACATGCCTCCACTCACCCTTCCTTTTTGTTCTTCCTGGTCGCTATCTGCACTCTCTATCTGTATTCGCTTGAGATCCTCTCCCATCCCCTCTCATCCAACCATGTCTCCATCATTATCACCACTTCCCATTCCTTTATCCCTTCCCAGAACTCCTTATCCTTGTTTGCTGTACCCGCCACATTCCAGAAAGCCACCTTCCATATCTCCTCCTCCTTCCTGTCTTTCTTTTTCTCTCTCTCTCTCTATAACCCTTATCCTCATCTTGGTCCTTTTTTCATACATTCTCTTCTTCATCCTCTTTTTTACTTTCATCGTCCCCTTCTGGATTGCTTCCATCCTCTGTCTCTCTTATTCTTCCCCCTCCTTCTTCCACACTCTCCCTTCGCTGTCTCGCAATATCTCTTCGTCCTCCTCCCACTTCCACCATTTTCTTTCTATTTGAATTTTTCCATATCCTACCTTTACTCTCTTATCTTTTCTTCTCTCCTGTCTTGCAATGTCTTCTAAATTCCATCTCATCTTCCTCTCCTTCCATGTCAGGTCATCATCTATTCTTATCCCTCTTTCTCTTAGTCTTCTTCTCTCTATCATGACCCTTTTTTTCTGTTCCAGTCCCTGCAGACCTATTACTGTCATTCTTACACCTCCCTCTCCGCCATCTTCAATGACCTTCTTACAATTCACTTGCGTCTCTATTTCTACCTTCTTTAGAATTTCTTTAACCTCTTTTTCTACTTTGTTGCTATTTTCCTTTGTACCTCTTATAACTATGTTTTTTCTTCTTTCTTCTCTCTCTCTCATTTCTAATTTCTTATCTATCTCCTTTAGCTTTCTTTCCAATCCCTTCTCTCTTACATCCTCTTCTTTTCCTATTCCCTCCTCTTTTATTTTTAATAGCGTCTTCTCCATTTCCATTATTCTCTCTTTTATCTCTTCTTTTTCTCTCATCCATTCTTCTTCTCTCTCTTTTATGAGTCTTTTTAAAACTTCCAGCTCTTGTCTAAATTCCCTCCCCTGTTCTCTCATTATGTCCTGCATCTCCTTTATCCCTTCTCTCATCTCAACTTTTACCTCATTCTTTATCTCTTCTATCCAGCTTCTTTCGTCTTCTGTAATTTCCTTGCCTTCTTTTTGCGGCAATCTTTGCATTTTTTTGCTCCTGCTGAAAAGCCATTCTTCTGTTTCCCCTCTTTCTATCGCCCCTCTTTTTCTCTTTATTAAATCCACGTTGCATGTACATCCTCTTCTCTCCCCTGTTCTCTTCCCTCTAATTCTATCAATCTTGCCGCTTTTCCTTTTTTTCCATCATTTTCCCTCGGTAATATCTATCTCTCCAGCTGTTCTATACCTAAATATGTTTACCGTTCTTTTTGTTTCTATATCTATATACTAATCTATGCCCCCACGCATGTCGCGTGACATCGCCGCCTATACGCTTTGTCCCTCTCTTCTGATTTATTCCGTGCCTGACCGTTACGCCACTTTCTCTGTCCTGTACCTAACCCTACCCTCTCCCTTTGACCTGTGTCCGTTCACACACGCTCTCACTCCTTTATTTCTCTCTCTCACCCACTCGCTGCTATTTCATACACTCTCTCACACTCTTCTTTGCTTGATTTTCGTCACTCACACACGTGTCACTCAACGATAGCGCCGGAAACGGAGTAGTATTCATTAGTACTAAAAACCTATCGGAAGCCGTGTATTAATGCTACACCAACTTTATTCCTGATTTCTTATTTTTCTAATAAGCTAATATCTGTTCCTTGTTCCTTATATTTTTCATTGTGCGGAGGCCTTTACTCTCCTACACTTTTTAACATTGCTTTGCTCGTCTTTCTTAGGATTTATTGCTCCTTTATTCCTTACTTTCAAAATTTCTCTATCTTCTTTATAGTGACTTCAGGAATACTTTTTCTATTATCGGCACCTTTATGTCTCATTCTCTATTTCGTTATCTCCCAACTTCTTTCCTTATTTTAATTTCTTTAATCATTTTATTATTTTTTCTTTCATTATATTTTCTACTTCTCTTTTGTCTTTTTCTTTCCTTTTATCATCTTTTTGTTTTTATTGTCCATTATCCATCTTTCTCCTGTGTCTTCTCTAACTTATCCCAGAAATGATTACTTTAACTATCTATTTCTATGTTCTCATCTATATTCTCTCTCTCTCTCTTTTCTTTTGATTTATATACTTATTTATATATCTCTATTCTTATCAACTTTACCCTTTTTTCTTCTTTTTCATGTTTGTTCCTTTACCTCACCATACTGTATACACCTTCTTTTTCCAAATCTATTCTTTTCAATTAATTTTCCTCTTTTTCATATTTCTTAATTTTTCCTTCAGCTCTCTTTTTTTATTCTTAAATATGACATTTCCTCTTTCCTAGTTTCCACGGTATTTTCTTTTTCATAATTTTGTAATCAAATTCTTTACTTTTTAATTCAGTTCCCTTCAAATCTCTTTAATCTCTGTTTGTATGCATGTACAATTTTCACATCTTTCCTAATATGACTCAATTTCTTCTTCTGTCCAGATATTTCTTTCTACTTCTTTCTGTCCATCCTCTTTTATTTTCAAAGTTCTCATTTAAGAACATCCATTCTCTTTCTTTTATCCCGTATTTATCATTAGCCTTTTCTGTATATTTATTACTTTATCTAATAATTTTCTTATTACTTCTTCCTTCTTTCTTTCTACTGTTATCTGTTTTTTTTTTCTTATTCTTGTGTTATAATCTCTTTCAAATATTATATATTTTCTTCTTCTTTCTGCACTTTTTTAATCAGTATCTCCAACATTTTTGCAATATTTTAATCATACAAGATAATTACATCTGTTTTTGTTAAGATATCAAGAGGCACAAATAAACCAATCATTGATCAAAAATCAATTTTTGAAAAAATTGATTCTTTAAGGTCACATAAGAGTCATCGCCATTTTTTAAAATGGAATTGTATGATTCTTTCATAATATAATTCTTCTCATTATTCTACATATAAAAATTTAAGTTAGTTATAATTAAAAAATTAATAGTTTACATATTTATATATTTATATGTAAGGTATGCCATTTTAAACGCCCCAGGCAAATATCTCAAAAAATATGGAAGATATGAAAAAACGTTTTAGACAAAAGTTGTATTAAAAAGGACAAATAATGATAAAACCAATTTTCGAATAAATCAATTTTTTAAGGTCACATAAAGGTCATCGTCATTTTTTAAAATAGAATCTTATTATTTTTTTCATAATTTGATTTTTCTAATATGTCATTAGACTCTTGAAAAGTTAATAGACAGTCAATTAATAGACTCTTGAAAAGTTAATAGACAGTCAATTAATAGACAGGCAAATAAGAGTCAGGCGCGGTACGTGGAGCGCAAGTACTGAAATTAATAGTTACAGAGTAACATATTAAAATGTATATAATATGTTATTTTAATATTATATAAATTAATATTATATATTAACCGGTTATTGCGATAAATATTACCACATGCCTCGGTAGTCGAATTGGTACGACGCCCTTCACGGAATGAGGGAGGTTCCAGGTTCGAATCCTGGCTGAGGTAATATTTTTCGCAATGAGTTCTTTACAGTTTTTAAACAATTAAATCGCGTAGATTTAATTCTGGGGTGGGAAGGGTATCAATTTTCCAACGATAGCTGTGTTTTAAGTCCGACAAATAATCGGCGCGCAGTCTATTAGTTTGGAATATATGTATATGTATATTATATACATTTTAATATGTTACTCTGTAACTATTAATTTCAGTACTTGCGCTCTACGTACCGCGCCTGACTCTTATTTGCCTGTCTATTAATTGATTGATTTTTCTAATTATTCTACATATAAAAGTATTAAGATAGTTGTAAAAAAATTAACAGTTTGCAAGATATTTTATTCTGGTACATTTTGACGAAATATAAAGTACCTCATAAACTATTCATTTTTTGGTAATTGTACCTTTAACATTTTTATGTACAGAATAATAAAATGAATCAATTGGTGTAAAAAATTGTTGCTTGGCAAAAAAATTATGTAATTTGCAATATGCAACCATATGTCTTTCTTAAAAAGTAACAATGTGTTTTCTTTACACCAACTGATAAAAAAGTTGCATTGCAAAAAATAAAAAAATGCTAGTATGTTTATTCTATACATTCTTAACTATACTGTAATTTTATAAAAAAAGTGAAAGTATTTACTATAATTATTGTTATTCCTTAAACAAATATACTGAAACCTTATAAACAACATACTAAAAAGTTACATATGGATGCATCCAAAACATTTTTTATTATAGGGTAACTCTTTTACGCCGCGAGGGGTTTTACGCCACAGATCAGATGTGAAAAAAAATAGAAGGAATGAAGGTACATGCTCGCAATTATTCTGTTATGTGCCTTTATGCCATATTAGTATTGTGTTGTAATTTCAGTTTTTTACTGTTAATATTAACAAAACTGTCGTGATTTGAATTGATTTCTCACCGTAGTAAGAAGCGCGATCTTGTATTACGACCTACGTAAAATAATTACTGTAGGGAAAAGGTTTTTAATGGTTATTTCATGATACATAAGTGTAGAAAGATAATAAATAATAGAATACAGCAAAATACAATTGCATAGCTCTTGTACTTTTTGTTTAACTTAATATCTTGTATATCTCTCCTGTGTTTAGGATATACGGCAAGTTAGCATGAGGGATTTATGCAATAATACGGATACTTTGTAAAACTCGAAATCTCCTACGTTCTTTTTCCTTCTTTTTTGGATCGTATAACAATAATCTTTAATGCATCTATCGCTCTTCTATTTTCCTTCTAAAATTTTTCAGCTTTATAATCTGTTTATCATTCTTACATCTTAATAAACTTCTTACAAATATTTTATAACTTATTATGACATTTTATTAGTATATTAGTATATTTACCCATAATATATTTTACCCATGAATGTTATATAACCCACCCTTCTGGGATATATGGCAAAAATGCAAGAGTTTCTAAGTTCTTTTTATTAAATACAAAAAATGAATATTTTATGTTTCTATTTTCTTTATAATAGTAGACAGTATAAAGTTTTTATTGGTATACTTTATTTGCCTTAAACATAGTAAATAGTACTCGATAAATTAAGATTCCCTTAGCTGCAGCGTATATACCGGAGTTACCCTATTGTATGTTTTTGTATTGAAATCAAACTGCAAGTAAATTATTCATTATTATCTAAAGCCTTTAATGTTCAGCATCAACTCGTTATCTGTTATTAGTTTAGAAAAATTAACAATTCGTCACCTTATTCCCCTTTCTCTTACATAATATATATACTATGTGTATTATAGGTACAACTAATAATAAAAGTTTTGATCTTTTTAATTCTAACAATAATATTAATTAATAGTAATAGAAAGCATAAATACAGAGTATTCTAAAAGTTAAATATGTAGTATAACAGCATTTTCTCCAATTCCTCTGAATTTTTCAAATTTTAAACAAATTTGTCGCTTATTATGTAATTAATACACTTAAAATATTACAATGTCGGCCAGTAAGGAAATAATAATTGAAATAATAATTTATGGATATATATTTATGGATATATATTTATGGATATACATTCATGGATATTATACATTCATGAATATACATTAATGGATATATACAGCTTTTGAATACTATGTATTTATCTTTTTTACTATTCTCTGCTTTATTAACAAAGATTATGATTTTAAAATATATATTTATGTGGAACATAATATGATCTAATCAGTAAACTATACACTAAACTGGAATGTGTGTGTGTGTATATGTGTGAACTCGGCTCACTTCACTCTGGAAGAAAACGGGACGAGCGAGAGGGAGGGAAAATAGCGGCCAACCCTCCTTTTCTGTTACTATACTTTTCGTGAAGAATGGAAAATCATTGACCAATCAAAAATTTGCTAAACAGAGACAGAAATAAGAAATGGCCTCAAAGCAACCTATTTTTTTTCTTGTGGCCCGGGCGCTAGTATAGGAGTTCACATTCCATCATAGTATATATTTCACTGGATCTAATTAAAATAAGAAACAAAATATTATATATATCTGTAAATTATCATTTCTTATTTACCGACATCGTGATATTTTAAGTATTAATAAAAAAAGGGAAACATGAGCGACGATTTTCTTTCATAAAATCTTTTTTATGATTTAAAACCCAGATAGCACAGCTGATCTTTATGAATTCAAAAAGATCCGAATTTGATCTTTATGAATTCAAAAAGATCCGAATTTGATCTTTATGAATTCATAAAGATCAGCTGTGCTATCTGAGAAATATACAAAATTTGGAAATTTCAAAGAAATTGGGAGAGAGGCCGTTATACTCAATATTTATCAAAAGTATTAATAAAATAATAACTTTTTATTCCTCACGTATCTTTTAAATGAATTCTACACAATTAAAGACAAATTATTCTTCGAAGAAGAAGACAAAACTATATATTTCCTTCTATTCCTATTTTCGAAATTACTCGATAAAATCAAACAAGGGAAAACGCCGTAAACGGTCAGGACTGGATCTTGCTTGTCCGAATAATATATATTAATTCTTGAGTGACTTTCTACGTACAATTTTTTTTGTCAATGGCAGATCACGCGCCGTTACCAACGGTCATAACGCAGTCTCAACCAAAGCCAGAACGATACAATCACACAATTAAATTGATATTAATTGATGTCAATCTGCCATTGACAAAAAGAATTGTACGTAGAAAGT
>NW_020224079.1:5577-46912 GCF_003070985.1 Temnothorax curvispinosus | reverse complement strand
GTCTGAGAACGTGGAAATTGACGCAGTTATATGCTAATTATTAAAAAAGAACGATATTTTACGCGACGATCCCGAAACGTGAATTAACGTTCAATTATTTCCGGCGGGCTCGAACGGCAGAGAAACGACGGAATTTCGAATAATCCGACGACTTCGAACGACACTCGCGAAAATGAAACGCAACGAACCGTTTATACAATCGGCGACGATTGGATTTAGTTTCCCCGTTGTTCGGTAAAAGCCTGTAAAAGATAAGATTACGCGTACGTTTAGGTCGGTACACTTGGTTGAGATATGTAGGAATACAAGTACGCGAGAATAGAAATATACGAGAATATAATATATATATATAATTAAAAGAAATGTATATATAGAAATATATATATATGGGAATAATTTTCTTTAGTATGTGTGCCGTAAAATTATTTTTTAAAAACAAATTGAAGAAACAAATCAGAGTAGAATATTACATGTTTTGTTTACATAATTTTATGTGATTATTAGCAAATTTCAAAATTTGTTCAAAACTATTCCTATAAGGAAGTATTATAATACTTCTATTTTATATACACATATTTAAAAATATATTTATATATACACGTGTAGCTTGATTGAACTAATTTACAAAATATTTAATCTTGGACAAATATATTTGGGGAAGGGATTAAAGGAAACACATGCCGAACTTATTTAATAACTTATTCCCTATCTAAAGACGAATCTTTATTTTTATTTTGCATGCATAAATATCCTGTATTAGTTTTTTATTATTATTTTTTTAAAAAATCTGTAAAAAAGCTTTATATTTTTAAAATGCCATTATTTTGTTCTCAATACGATTTTAATTTTTCTTATATCTGTTTTACATTTTAGCAATGTAACCAAGAATTAACTGTTTCTATAATTTTTTCTGATGTCTATGGAACTATTTATCTTTAGTAAGATACAACTCTACATATAGATATAAATATTTCATTTTTGTTGTCTGAATTCTATTGTCCAGGAAAAAAAACTTTACATTCTTTTAAGTTAAAACATTTAATATATTATTTTTAATAATATTTAAAATAAGTATAGTTTAATAACTTTGAAACGGGTCTTTATTTTAATTCTATTAATAAAAATATTAATAGAATTAGATTATCAGAAAAAATTATAGAAACAATTAATTCTTGATTACATTGCTGAAATGATAAATAAGGTATAAGAAAAATTAAAATCGTATTGAAAACAAAATATTAATCAAATATGTCATTAGACTCGTAAAAATGTCAACAAATTAATAAACGACGATACGAGTCAGGCGCGGTACGTGGTGCGTAAGTAAAGAAATTAATAGTTACAGAAGTAACGAATTACAATGTATATAATATAATACATATATATTCCAACTTAATAAACTGCGCGCCGATTATTTGTCGGACTTGAAACACAGCTATTATAACATTAGGCTACTGTTAGGTAAATCGCGCAGTTTATTAAGCTAGAATATATATGTATATTATGTACATTGTAATTCGTTACTTCTGTAACTATTAATTTCTTTACTTGCGCACCACGTACCGCGCCTGACTCGTATCGTCGTTTATTAATTTGTTGACAAAATATTAATATGTTTATTAATAGAATTAAAATAATAGAACCTGTTTTAAAGTTTTAACGTTTTAAAGTTATTGAACTATACTTATGTATTTTAAATATATTAAAAATAATATATTGAATGTTTTAACTTAAAAGAATGTAAAGTTATTTTTCCTAGGTCCTAGACAATAGAATTCAGACAATTAAATTAAGGACCCGTTCTATTTATCATATTCTTTCTTTGTATACTTGTGCGAGTTAGCCTCAAGCACATTAGCACACTACAATGGATTGTAACACACACCATCTCATACAAATTTACCAAACTTATCAAATCCACCATCGTATATGCAGTATATAATTATCATATCATTATATTCTTCATTTACTTATTTTGATTAAAGTCAAGAATTTTAGTATTAAAGCGTAAGTTATAAAAATATCATGTATATTAAATTTTTGTACGTCTTATCATTCCGTAATTAAAGTATTATTATTTTTTTAATTAACAAATTATTTTGACATTGCTATAAAAAGTCAGAATGCTGTATTATTATTAATCTTTCTTACTAATTTATTCCTTCGTTAGTTTTTTATTCATAATTAATTCACTTAATTATTTATTAAAGAATTATTAACAGATGTAATAAGTGTATGTATTTTTACTTTAAAATGCGTAAAGAATAATAGCACATACATTTTTATGTATTATCAAAAACTTACTTTGTTGTATGTTACAGTATCTTTCAACTATACTCTCCTATTTTACAACACTGCGAGTAGTGATGGACGATGATAAAAGTTAACAGTAAACTCAGTATGTTAAAATAGTTACAATAGTATTGATTAGTTAATACAATATAAAGGTTGTCTCGGCAAACTACTGGTTTGATTTGAAGATATTAAATTTAGTTAGAATTATTGTCGCAGTGCTATATTCATTAATTTTTATTATGTGTTCTAATTTGTCATAACACTCATGCAACGTTTAATATCATTAATCACAATACTAACCAATAAAATATATAAGAATCGAGCGACTTGGAGTCACTATTTCCAACATCTGTTAACTTCTAACCGACCATTAAGTATCGAAATAGCCAACTTCTATTGGTTATTCTGAAAAGTTTCTTTTATTAAAAATCAGAAACTGAAAAACTGATCTCCCCTAATACAACATATTAATTTCAATAACATTACCAATATTAAGCAATAATATTAATATCCCTCCCATTGTCATATCCCTCTCTCTCCCGATTCGGTGAGGGATACTTTACTCCGATCGCAATAGATTCATGTATACATTTAACGCCAGTGCAGTGATATGCATAAAATGTGCAATGTGATAAAGTGATATATAACACATAAAGCGATATGTATAATGTATCACCGATAGGTAACCACATATGTTCCTTAATTATTTTTGTTCTGTCACTTTCTTTAACACTTATTTATTAAAAAAAGAATTAGTTCAACTAATATATAATCTGCAGCTATAAGTCACATTAATAAATATATGATATTAATTAAATTATATTTAATTAAAAGGAAAAAGTCAGTGTGTCGATCTGTCGATGTTGAGAGAAAAATCAAATATTGATTAATCAAAAGGCAAATTATCGATTATCGTTATTTCGATTAATCGAGAAACATCGCTCATTCTGCTCTGTTGTCTGATCTGTGATTTGTGTGAACTCTGCGTACAAATAAAATTTATAATGTGTGATTTAACTTTTTAAGCACTCGTATGATCAATAGAGTACTAGTGGAGATGTGAGTACAATTTATAGTATTTATACAAATATATTTTTCCTAATCTTCTTGTTGTTTTCTTAAGTACATGAACAAACTGTAAATCCTAACCTAAAAATGTGGTATTGCATTTTGTTAAGTGTCAAAAAACCTAAACACAGAGTTGACGTCACATTAAACACTAAATAAAAAAAAATTGTATTTTGTTCCAGAGATTCATAAATTTGTATTCCATTATTCATCTTAGGCCTCAACATGAATGATGAGGAAGCGTCTTTACTTACAGAAGATAAAGATCATGTAAGTTTTTCTTCATTTTCACTATTTATTTTTACTATAATACATATTATTAAATGCTTTTATTTAGGTTAATTTTAATTAACAGCACTATTATTACAAGAAAAGTTTATATATTCGTGGGTGGTAACATGCTCTGAATTGTTTATGTTTTAGGAACAAGTACGAGAAGAATTAAAACATATGAGTTTTGAGGATTTACAGAAATTAAAGGAGAAATTAGGTACCAAAGTATATAATGAGACGATATTTGGAAAGAAAAGTAAGAAAAAAACTGAGAAAATAGAGTTTAAACGGGAAAATAAGAATAGGCCACGAGAGATTTCTGCTAAAAAGCCAGTTCTCAGATATAAAGAGTTAACTCGAGTCAAAAAAGTTGTATCTCGGGATCCTAGATTTGATAGTTTATGTGGTACGTTTGATGAGAAGGCCTTCAGACATTCTTATGCATTTATTAACAAGTTACGGGAAAACGACCTCAAAACTTTACAAAAAGAATTGAAAGAAACGACAGATCTAAAAGCTATAAAGAAAATAAAATATCTCATTCAGAGGCTTGAAAATCAGTTAAGGGAAGAAAAGAAAAGGAAAGAGAAAGCAGAAAAGAAGCGGCAAGAAAAGGAAGAGCTACTAGAATCTGTTAAACGAGGAGAAAAGCCTGTCTTCAAGAAAAAATGTAAGTTTAGCTTATCGTTAACATAATACTGATTGATATTATATTGTTTTATTTTATCTTATTTGTTTTTTGCAGCTGAGAAGAAAGTCTTGGATTTGGTCTCACAGTATGAAGAATTGAAAAATACAGGTAAACTGAAGAAGCATATTCAGAGACTGCGAAAAAAGAATAAACATAAAGACAGGACAAAATTGAAAGCAGACAGAACGGAGTGAAACACATATATATATACGTGCATATACGTACATTTACACAAAAAAAAGTTTCCATAATTTTTTCTAATATCTATGGAACTATTTGTCTTTATTAAGCTACAACTCTAGATATAGATATAAATATTTTATTTTTGTTGTTTGAATTTTATTGTCTAGGAAAAAAAACTTTACATTTTTTTAAGTTAAAACATTCAATATATAGATATCTATATATTATTTTTAATATATTAAAATAAGTATAGCTTCACAATAACTTCAAAACGTTAAAACTTTTACACTTTAAAACGGGTCCTTATATTTTAATTCTATTAATATTATTATTAATAGAATTAAAATAAAGACCCATTTTAAAGTTTTAACGTTATAAAGTTTATTGAACTATACTTATTTTAAATATATTAAAAATAATATATATATTGAATGTTTTAACTTGAAAGAATATAAAGTTTTTTTTTCCTAAACAATAGAATTCAGACAAATAAAATAAGGATCCGTTAATTTCTATTTATTGTATTCTTTCTCTGTGTACCTGTGCGAGCGTAGCTTCAAGCACATTAGTACACCAAATTAAATAACGCAAAACGAGTCCGAGATGAAATATTTGTCATAATTCTTTATGGCTCATCCATTTTAAGATAAAACGGATCTATGAGATTCTATACTTATTTGTAATACAATTATGATACGTAAATATATATATCTAATACATTTTTCACAGATCTGTTATCTCATTAATAATGCTTTTTGTCACTCACCAATCGACAGTGGAGTTGTCAGCCACGTATGTATGATCAGCGCCACGATGATTCTGTAATATACAAACATAAAATTCAAATTAAAGATAATTCAAAAGATTCAAAAGATAATTCTTACATGCATAAAATTTCTTAATGGTTTTTCATTAAATATCTATTAAAATAATTATACATTTTTCAAAAAGGATCTGCCCAAGAATAAATTTTTATAAAATTTCAGATTAATTTTTTTCTCTAATTATTATTTTTAAATCATCAAAACAAAACGACTAATTTTAGTACAAATAAGTAATAATGCTTACCGCAATGTTACTCCAACAACGCCCGATACCTTTCCTAGGCTTCCTCCCGGGTTCTTTCATCTGAACCCTTTTCTTTACTCACACAGGCGTTATATACAAAATTGAGCTGTAACATACGAAAATATTGAAATAAGAATAATGTCTAACATGCACACACATTCAAAAAATATTTATAGATATATATCTACTATATTGCTTGCTTGCACTAATTTATAAAATATTTAACTTTGGACAAATATGAGAAAGAAATTAAGAGAAACACATGCTTAAAATAAAAATAAGAAAATAACTTTTGCACGCAAGTTTTATTCGTAATTTCAATAAATTTTTAATAAAAGAATAACATCTTAATGACAATGCTTTTTTTAAATATTATTAACTTGTATAAAATTTAAAAAGAAAAAAGTCTAATTTTGATATAATCTAAACTATTATAAATTTTAATTATTTAGAAATTATTTAAAAATAGAAATATATATTAACAAGTAATATTTTATATATATTTGTTGATATTAATCATGTCATAAATAATTTATTAAATATTTAAAAGTATAATCTAAAATATTTTATTTATTAGATAATGTATTAAACATGCAATATACTGTATATGATGTAATTATAATAAATAATATATTTAAATATTTAATATGTATAATGTATTTATGACATGATTATAATTGACAAATATATATCAAATATTACTTGTTAATATATCAAATATTTCTAAACACTTAAAATTTATAATAATAATAGTACATATTATATCAGGTACATATTATACCCGATATTAATCACACGCAAAGCGTACTTAATTATATTGTGACAGCGGAGAAATAAATGCAGAAGAAATTATGCCACGTTTAATATCGCAGCGATATTTCAAATAAAAATGCAACGAAATGTATATCTGTGTAAGATGGCGTAAAAGATTTTTTGTTAATGCATGTTACTTACTTACCAATTAAATAAGTCGTGCCACTCGTTCGGAGCCGATCCATCTCCGTCTCGTATTCGTCGCATTCTGGAAAAGCGGAACGTATAAATTAATATGGCGAAGGCGCTTCGTATCTCGCGCGCGGTCAACTCGCGCCGAAAGCGCCGCGGCGCGCGGCGTCACTAATACGCGTCGCACTCTCAACTTTGCGATTACGAACTTTCCGAACTTCGAAAATTAAATATTATAAACTCGCCTCTGTTATCACGGTTGTTATTCTGCATTCTAGCTAATAGCGTATTAATATTTTTGGCAAATATTCGCGACACTCGAAAGTACGGTCGTCACTTTCGCGATTGCTCGCGCGATGCCTTCGGCCGAACGAGTATCCCAGAATACGTATTATTAAGAAATCATCAATACTCGAGCGTGTCGAATCCATACCACGCGATAGATACGTACTGCTGTGAATATAATGCGTGCAAAGTTAATATGTGGTATGCTTACCAATTTAATGAGTCGCGACGTCACTCGCTCCGGAGCCGATTCAGCCGATCCGTCTTCTGTCCGCCGCGTTCTGGAAATGAAAGGAGAACGTCATCAATATGGCGGTCATCTCTCGCGCGGCTAACTTCACGCGCCAAATACGCCGCCGCGTCGCTACGCGTCTCGCTCCTAATTTCACGCTTATGAATTTTCCGAACTTCGAGTTTGGATTGTTCGGAAATATTATATGCTGATTACATGCTTTTATTACGATTGGTCTGCAGCCTAACGAATAGGCGTATTAATACTCTTCGGTGATATCCGCGATATTCGAAAATACGATCATTGCTCTCGCGCTTGTCCGCGCGATACGTCTCAGCCGTGCAAGTCAGTGCAAGTACGCGAGATACGTGTTATTACAAACTATTAATACCCGAGCGCTGAATCTATGCTGCGCGATAGATACTGCATTTTAAGTAATAAATAAATATACGTTACTCCGTGACTCTTACCAATTAATCAATTAAACGAGTCGCGCGACGCCACTCATTACGGAGCCGATCCGTCTTGCGTCGTTGTGTCTGTCGCCGCCGACGCCAGCGCCGCCGTTCTGGAAATGGAACAACGGAAGAGGAAGGGGGACGTAATCAAGATGGCGGAGGCGCTTTTCTCGCGCGCCGCGGTTGCCGCGGTCAACTTCGATTTTTTTGGTTAATCTAAAGTTCTAAATAATTTATGTTAAAATAATTTTTTATGCACGAAATTAAAAGTGGTTCAGGCTGTCAGGTTTCTCTCTGAATCTAGGAGGGGAGTTTAGGCTGTTTGGGGGGATCTTAGTAGGAAATCCTCGTTACTCGCCTAACCTATTTTGCCTGTGTTGGCGAGGTTATAATTTTACAATCAGTAAAAATTAATTATGTACTTCGAGATTTAAATATATACGTGTACAAACTTAAAATACACATAATTTAATTACTGCTAATTGAGTCAAATTACTATTTTAACGTGTCAATTATGTGACAGTTATATGAAGCTTATACTTTAAATTAGGCATAGAGAGAAAAATTAATATATGAATATATAATAAACAAAGGAGATTTGTGAAATAACGATGACTGAATCGACGCGAGTAATTATTACTTAATATATCAAATATATGATATTCGCTCCTTGTTACAATTTTATGTATTTATCTATATTGATTCACAGTTTACCGAGCCTCCACCCATCTGGCCTGATATTAAATCAGAACTACGGGAATACATTGAATGCCCTGAACGATTACCTATACATCAGCTGGACAGTACCCAACGTTATTGGCCACGCAGAGCAGATGTTCTTTCGTTGTTGGAATTTGATTTGGCTCCGGTCAGTACCACGCTGAGATTTGACCGTGATCCAGTAACGGGGAAAATTGGCGAGATACAAGAGATCTGCTTACAAGGTGCAGGGGAAACGGCAAGGAATTCTATGTCTATGACTCGTGCGCCTGGATCACTTGCAGACGGAGTTCGAGGTACTCTTAATTTTATCTCGACATGTATTTCTCTTCGTTAAAATTGTAATACATCAATCAAGGCATAATTGCAAAATAATGCATATATTAGGTGAATGCTATATCTCCCGCAGGTAATCCTAGTAATATTCCATTTTGGCCTGGTGGTTTTGAAGAGCCTGAAGTACCTGAAAATGAAATCGTTATTAACGACATTGACTTCGAGAAGAATTTAAGGACATTAGCCAAAGGATTTAGCTCGGGTTTAGAATTTGAAAGTGACAATTGCACACCAATCAATTGCACGAGGAACGAAACAGAAATTTCATTGTCTGAAGAAACTGAAAAATTAATAATCAATAATGATAATATAAATTTAATGTCTGTTGTACACGAGGAGGGAAATTTGCTTGGCTCATCGTCTTCAGTTGAGGAGCCGAGAAAAGAGAACGTTCAAGTTTCGGACAGCAACATTCCCTTTAAAGAAAATTCTACTTTACCCAAAGATATAAGTATACCTGTCTTGAAAATATCCGAGAAACAAACAGAACTTTCAAAGACAGAATGGGCGGAGCAGCTTGATGTATCCGCACCAGTAACTGACTTTGACAAGAGAATACCTGACCCAGCAATCAAATTCAATTATGAACTGGACACCTTTCAGAAACAAGCTATTCTTAAATTGGAAGAGAATAGCAACGTCTTCGTTGCTGCGCATACATCAGCGGGAAAGACTACTGTTGCTGAATATGCCATTGCATTGAGCCAAAAGCATATGACGAGGTAAAGTTATAAGGTTTTTATACAGTAAGGTTAAAAATTAACTTTGCGATACTATTGTCACAGATAGCTAGATATTAATTTCCTGATAACTTTTTATGTCATTCCAGAGTGATTTATACGTCTCCCATAAAAGCACTGTCAAATCAAAAATATCGTGATTTTAAGAGAAAGTTTGAAAGCGTTGGGTTACTAACAGGTGATTTGCAAATAAATCAAACTGCTTCATGTCTAATCATGACAACGGAGATCCTACAATCAATGTTGTATTGTGCATCCGATGTTCTACGGGATCTAGAATTTGTTATATTTGACGAAGTGCATTATATAAATAATGAAGATGTGCGTAATGCTGATTTTATAAGAAATGGCGCGTATATACCTACAAAAAATCCGACAATCTATAAAAATTATTTTGTACTTTTAGAGAGGTCACGTATGGGAAGAAATAGTCATTCTTTTACCACAGAATATTAATATAGTAATGTTATCTGCGACTGTACCAAATCCAATAATATTTGCGGATTGGGTCGGTCGTATCAAAAAGCGAAGGATGTACGTGATTAGCACTTTGAAAAGACCCATACCTCTTTTACATTACTTGTACACTGGCACTGACGGTAAGACTAAGGATGACAAATTCTTGGTCCTTGATAGCAACGGCCAGTTTTTATTGGATGGGTAAGTCATTTCTCTTCCTACCTTTATATATTTTTGAGTGAAAGCAAGAGAGGCATGATAATGATACAGTGATATTTTAATACTTGATCCAGATGGTACAAAGCGACAAATACATCCGATAAAAAGAAAGACAAAACCCCAAAGGACTGTAGAAGAAGAATTCAAATGACGCCGAAACAAGAAGAGGTATTATGGAGAGCATTTGTAAGCCATCTTCAGAGCAATGTACGTTGTTATAACTGCATACTTTTTATTCTACAGAGAAATTATGTGATAATTATTTTTATATAAATAATGCAATTTTATAGGATATGTTACCCGTTGTCGTATTTACTCTGTCGAGGAAACGCTGTGATATGAATGCTGCTACGTTAAGAAATCTTGATTTAACGACTGCGAGGGAAAAGCATCAAGTACATGTATTTTTCCAATCTAACATAAAACACCTGAAGGGTAGCGACAGAGAACTACCACAAGTACTTATGATGCAAGAGCTCTTAGGAAAAGGAGTGGGTATACATCATAGTGGGATACTGCCAATTTTGAGAGAGATCGTAGAAATGTTATTTCAGAGTGGAGTTGTGAAGGTAATTTTGCGAGGAAACATTGAAAAAAACAGGTAGAAAAAATTAAAGCACATTTTTAAAAAGTCTTAAGTAATCTTCAAGTCTTGGAAATATGCAAAAATTAAGAAGGTGTAACGAAATTGCATTTTATCGCATTTTTAGTTACTATTCGCGACAGAAACTTTTGCTATGGGAGTCAACATGCCAGCGCGCACGGTGGTGTTCGATTCTATACGAAAGTACGACGGAAGCAACTTTCGTACCCTGTATCCGACTGAATACATACAGATGGCTGGTCGTGCCGGACGGCGAGGTCATGACAGCACGGGAACTGTTATAGTGATGTGCAGAAACGACGTGCCACACTTTAACGACTTGAAACCTATGATGTGCGGTGAGCCGCAAACATTAGAATCGAAATTTAAAGTCACGTATTCCATGCTTCTAAATTTGAGAAGGGTAAATGAATCCGTCACCGTTGAGGCGATGATGCGCAAATCTTTCAAGGAATCGCCATTGGCCTCGCAGGAAGCGACATATAACAACGAGTTACGGAAAATCGAGCGCGAATTGTCGAACTTGCCGCCTTTGACCGATATGCAAAAAATACTCTCTGCATTCTATCACAAGGCGGTCGATTATCTGGAAGATGTTAAATTCTTGAACCCTTATTTATTCGATTCGAGAAAAACAGCGAAAAGTTTAACTGAGGGTAGAGTCTTGTTAATATCCTACGTGAATCATTACAACAAACTAGCCCTATTATTGAAAGTTCACTATCACAAAAGCTCTATTCAATACAAAGTCTTGATACTTAAGGACACGAATGCACCCACTTTCGAAGATGTTGAATTCAAAAGTCCTCAGATATTCGAGAAATGGTGCGAGATTATGAGCCTGACAAAAAAAGAGATATTTGTCCCAAGCACTAATCCGTCACACGAGGTTCTGACTATATTTCCATGGCACATATTGAAAATAACTAATTGTCAGATAAAAGTTGATTGTTCTTTGGTATTAAATGATTGGGAAAAGAGACAAATCTCACGATTCAAGTAAGAAATAACATAGCATAGTAAAAATTTTTGGAGCATCTTATATACTTATCGAATATTTCTTCTTTTTTAGAAACGATCCACCGGGACAAACATGTCAGACAGCGGTTCAAGAATTGACTTCTCTATCATTTAACGCTTCTATCAAGCCTCACATCCTACAACCGTATATCAAGCCCTCGTCGAAAAATGATTTTCAATTGAGGATACAACATAGGGACAAATTAAAAGCTAATCTGGGCGATATGAAGTGCAAGGAAATACCAAACTTTGAAGAACAATTCAGACCTGTATTCGAACGGAATCAACTTGAGGATAAAATGCGACAGCTTCAACTTAAACTCAGCGATGAAGGAATGGCATTGTACCCTGATTACCTAAATATGGTAGCACTCCTTAAACATTTTAAATACATAGATAATGATGAAAGAGGTTTGTATTAATCAAAATCGTAAAATAATTATAGATTTAATATTTATTTATTAAAGCGCAATTAACAATGTATCATTATTTATTAGTCGCCCTAAAAGGAAGAGTCGCGCTGCAAATGGGTAGTAACGAACTGCTGATAACAGAATTGATTCTCAAAAATGTGTTGACTGTTTTACAACCGGCAGAAATAGCAGCGTTGTTATCAGCACTGATCTTCCAGCAACGCACAGAATTCGAACCTAAACTCCCACCAAACCTTACTAACGTATGTGTTACTGATTCATCTCTTTCTGGCTCAATCAAGTATTCAAAAAATTGTACATCGCTATAAGAAATTAAAACAATCCTCGTCCTCTTCAGGCTTGCAAGATAATGAGCGAGGTGCACGCGGAACTGGAGCATCTGGAGCAATACTATCAACTATCGACATTACAACCATTGAATTTCGGCTTGGTGGAGGTTGTCTACGAATGGGCGCAGGCCAAATCATTCGCCGAGATCATGAAGATGACGGATGTCCAGGAAGGAATTATCGTTCGTTGCATACAGCAACTCGGCGAAACATTGCAAGATGTTAAAAATGCGGCTGTGACGATAGGCGACCCAGTTTTGAAAGAGAAGATGGAGGAAGCCTCGACCGCGATCAAACGTGACATAGTTTTCGCCGCGTCCTTATACACCCAAGACTGATTACGAATGAGCAATTTAACTCTCAATACTACCGGTAAAATCAATGTATTTTTTATAAAAAAAAAATTACGCAGATATTGCTGCAAATACATACTGTTTGTAAAAAAAAAACATCCATAAGAACGTATGATATTTGCCAACAATTTTTTCAGTTATCGCAATAAGAATAAACATAATATTTCGAATAAATGTTTATGGATAATCAAATATTAACGGTAAATAACTCGAACTAACTCTGGAATTTGCTAAAAGATCCTCGATATCAAACAAATCCGTATTAATTATTAATTACAATGCTTATTTTATATTATTTTACATGGTTCTCCGTTAAATCAATATTACAATGCGCGTTGATCTGGATTGTTAAGATTTCCTTGATCTTTGTTCAATTCCGAGATGCATGCCCACTGTCCTTCGGAATTCTCGCGCCAGAGCGAAACCTTGTTGTCGCCACCGCTGACCGCTAAGATACCGCCTGTCAACGACCAGCTGACATTCCAGATAACGTCATCGAAGACATTAAGAACGTTCGGTGTCCAGCTAGTGTAATCGTTGGAAGTCCATACGACAACGCGGCGATCTTGCGAGCAAGACGCCAAAGCGGCTCGGGATGGGCCAACTGCCGGTGCCCAGGCTACATCGCGAACCTACAAGTATGATAAAAAAAAAAGATATATAAATATGTAAGTCTTTGGTGTTTAAATATTTCCGTTGTTATTAAATTGTACCCAATCGCTATGTGCTTCCAGTTTATTCTCTTCTATCCATCTGTCGCCGTCCTCCTTCCATATCTTCACTAAATTGTCACAACCACCGGTGGCTAACCGCTTAACAGGATCGTTCCTCTGTTGAATCGCACTGGGATCGGCGCCCGAATCGACCGCTGGACACCAACTGACCGCATTGCACCCAATCGTGTGAGCGTTCGTTATTTTCTGCATGTGCCAGGTATCTCCGGTGTTTGCAAGAATGGAAACTGATCCGTCTGAACTTCCGCAGGCCAGGATCAGACCAAACTCGTGCGGCGCCCACGCGACCGAATTGACAGAGGAATCATGGCCAGTATGCTCGTAGATCTTGGTCCATTCTCCCAGTTCCTTCCAGATAATTACCTTTCTGTAAAAGTGCACAAACGTTGACTGCGTATTATCAGGGGCTTTAGCTGCTATTAAGTTATTAGGTATACTTAATTATTAAGCTTGATATTTTGGTAAATGTATGTGTAACACAAGTAGCATTGTAAGACTGTGTGTACCTGTCATAGCTACAAGATGCCAAGAGATTGCCGAATTTCGGATGGGCCCACGCGACCTGCCACACCGGGCCGATGTGTCCCTTGAGAACGGCGACCAGGTTCTGAGTGCCGTTTTTCAAATCGAATATCTTCACCGAATTGTCGCTCGAGCAAGTTGCTAACCTCAAACCGTAGTAATCCATCTCCGCGTCGTGGATCATGTCCTCGTGGCCAGTGTCGACGGTATTTAAAACGGACACCATTTTGAAAGGATAACTAATCGCCAGCGAGACTTTAATTATACGAAGGGACTGACTGAAGGATAAAGGTAATCGCGAATATGGTACAGGTTATGTTGACGTAATGCCTGTCACTACGTGGAGGCATATGCGCGACTCGATAACGACAATCGACTGCGCTGCGCATGTTCTGCGCGCGCAAGCAATTCGTATTCTCCGGATGCGTTCCGAGATGTGCTGACAGGTATTGAAAATCTGTGTTGTTCCTGGTTGATATATTATACATCTTGGAGGGAATTCACCCTTTCTTTCTCTTTAAATGCGCGCGTGAGTTCTAGTTTATAATCGTTAATTGTTTGTTATCTATTTTAGATGAAGAGCGTATACAAATACTGAATTGAGCCATCAATTATATACATATAGTTGCGATCCACTTGGTGCTCCAAACGCTCTTAGAAAATTTCATTTTTGTTGTTTATCAAATGTTAAACAAGGATAAAATGATACTTTGAAGCGTTTGAAGGATCTAGTGCACCCTATCCCTTATAGAAATTTAATACTGTAAGTGATTTTTTGGCTAGTGATTAATCATTTAAAAGCACTATTAAAAGCACTATTAACAGTGCTTTATTAACAGTGATTAATCATTTAAAAGCACTATTAAAAGCATTATTAACAGTGCTTTTCATAGTGCTTTTAAATGATTAATCACTAGCCAAAAAATCACTTACAGTATTAAATTTCTATAAGGGATGTATCTCTATGGTTGTAATCGATTTGACGCTACAAATGCTTTTAAGCGTTCCTCTTCTCCTTCTTTCTACACTAAATGCTTCGAAGCATTTGTATTGTTAAGTGGACCGCAGCCTGTATTTAGCGCTCTAAATGTAATCTAATAGAAAATTCGGGCGCTTGCACTAGTGCACACTGAGTGCGCACTAAGGCTTGTTCTTAATCAATTGTTATATTTACAGATCATCTTAAATACTTCTTAGTCTATAAAATGATTTGTACAGCATCCGTATAGATATTACAGATTGTTTTATTGGCTAAAAAGTTTTTAAATGTGTATTTAAGCGACTTTAAATATAAGAATAGATTATAAACAAGCCTTGGTGCACACTCAGTGTGCACTAAGTGCAAGCGCCCGAATTCTCTCAATAAATATCTGCTTTATAAAAAAAAGGGTTCAGGACTTTTTGATTCAATGTTTTTTTAAAGAATTGCGCTTTGCGCAAATTAGTGGACGCTCTTTAAAAAATATCCTGAAAGATATTTTGTTTTTATATGATTTTCAAAAATGAAACTAATATCCGGCTCCCCGTTTATTACAAAGATTTTAATGTGGCCTTCTTAACAAAAAAGAATGGAAACCCCTGCTCTAAACGCTCGTTTTTATTTCTATCGAACTGGGTTCATTTACTTTACCAACGACTTTGTCAATGCTAGTGGATCTAAAGCGTTTGAAAGCGTAAATGATATTATTGACGGCGTGTAGATGACGCAGATAAAGAGATTTAGAACTGTGCGAGAGCACTCGATTTCAAAAACGATATGTAAAATGGATTTTAGTAATTATTAGGTTCAAATCAATTGACTTCCAAATTGTAAATCTTCAAAGAGATCTTTAAAATAATATCTACATCAAAATAACTGACTCTGGAGTTAATGCAGTCGTTACCGGTGCGTAAAATTTTGAAAAATCAATATTATATTTCGAAATGAGCGCATACATTCGAGTCTGCATATTGAGAGAAAGTCTTAATATGTCATACTCAATTTTTAAGAAGTTTTATTTGATTCGATACGCAATTTATGATTTATGATTATTTGCAGATCGGAAAATAAGTTTTTAAAGTAGTTTTCGTCTTTTAAAGTTTTCGATGTTTTTGATCGTATTTTTATTCCTTTACATAGCACTCATTTGTTACAACAAATGACATAGCTCAAAAAGCAAAGTTTTCCAAAAAATAAATTTGAATACTTTGAATCATTACATTTTTGTAATATTTTCTAAAAATATGAGTTTGGTGAATAATAACTGATTGTATAAAGGAATAAAAGTATCTAGCTATATATTAGCTCTTTATTCAATGTGAATTTGAATTCTCACCATTCTTTATTTCGCAAACAACTGAAAAATGACAATCGTTGCCGTATAGGAAATAAGCGATATGTATATCGGGTACATTTTTACATGCGCGACTCGAACGATTGTATTAAACGGAAATTCAGGACGATGAGCCCGTGGGTTCCGGCTGCTCGCGATGCTCGGGTCGCCGTGAGATCCGGGCGGAGAATCGGTGGAAGGATCAGGAGTGAGGGGAATCTCGGTCACTGGGCCTCACCTCTCTCGACGACGAGCATTCGGTGCCACGCTCGTGCTCCGGCTCGAGCCCGGAGCCCGAGCCGGTTCGTGCTCGAACCACCTAGGAAGTGCGCGCTCGTTGCGGACGATTCCCCACTCTCCTCTCAATTGTGTTCCTCTTTCCCGCTTGTGGCACTCGTTCTCTAAGCATTCCTATCTGGCGTTTACCACCGCCTGTATGAATTCAACGTCCAGACTAACGCGCGCCGGCCGTTCCGACATTGTTGAAGAATTCTTCCTCTTCGCCGCTAGCTAGTGTGACGTTCTCTCCTCGTGTACCTCCGACTGGATTCTCGCGCACTCAACAAAACGAAACGCGAATACAATGCCTCACGTTCAACTTTTCCGCCCACCGATGTTCATTTTTAACAAAGGCTCTTTCGATCAACCTATATTCCACTTTAAAATCCTTGGAAATGTCGCGGCGACGACGGATTCCGCGTCACGAACGATTTAAAATTCGTCCTTAATTTATATAATGATCTGTCCATTCCATAAATGAACTATCCGTGTTCTATGAAATTATCTATCCATTTATTCGTACGTATAGATTAGCGCTGGAACAAAGTTATTGAAATGCGTTGTTATATATTAGACGCTTGAGTTTTATAGATCCTTTAAAAATAAATGTTTTTTTTATGTTTGATCCATATAACGCAGTTTCTATCTTTCGTTTTCTTTTGTACGCGAATAGAAATCTTGTATGTAAATCAGAAATCAAGTTTTGTTTACGAACTTACATTTTGCCTTAATTAAAAAACATGAATGAGCATTTATTATATAGCCGCGCGATTCAATCGCGCTCAATTATTCATAGGAATTGCTATTATGGAGAACGTCGTGTAAAAATCACGATTAGTTTATCCGTGACATTTCAACGCGTCCGAAAGCACACAGACAGAGAAAAAAGCGCGAAAGCGCGCGTTTGCGTTCCACCTTCCACCGCGCGAGTTTCCACGCCGACGCGGCGCGATTCAGCCGAAAGTATCGCGAGTACCGTAAAGGTGACTAGCGGGTCGCGCGCGAGCATCGAATTCCTCGCCTACCAAAGTCCGAGATCGCGTTAATTTTCAATACGCACCCGAATTACACCTACGATTCGTTCGGCGAAGGAAAAGATAGCTGAAAGCAGGCGCGACGCGCGTAATGATCTGACAATCTTGTGACGATGAGAGGGATATTTGCATCTTTTACCGTTAAATATTAAAGGGTGAAATTTAAACCAATATCTTGAGTTAAATAACATTTTGTTATTTTTAACTACCCCCGTAAGTTTTGTCAAAACTTATTATTTTTTAACACAATATCATTCTAACTCGATTGGTTCAGTTAAATTAACATATTGAATAAGAGCGGTGACGACCTATAAGAATAATTAAAAATGACACAAATTTGAGTTTAATTTGACACTACGAATTTAATAGTATTTACGTAAAATACATAACGTCGCATGAGTTATTGATATCTAGCTAACACATTATAATTATCACATATACAATATTGACATTATTAAATTAATTGAATTCAAGAAATATCTTTTCCTAAATCACAACGTCAAAACACACACACAGTAAGGAATATTAAAAATTGTTATTAAATTAGAAATGTATCTTCTCCACCTGAACATGAATTTATTATTTAAGGTGCGCAAGTTAAGTCTAAAACAGTTAAGTCTTTAAAATTACATCGAAGCGAAATTTACTTCTCAAATGTTCATAAAATTTTCACGTCTTTTTATGGAGTCGACAACCTCTGACCGAGTTCTATATTACAACAATATTTCTACTAAATTCGGATATTAGAATTCGCAAAATCGCATAGTTAGAATTTCCGGGAATATCTCCCTCTTTCGCGTACTTTATTCCTTTTTCGTTTCTTCTGCGATCGCGGTGACGAATTTCTCGAGGAAATTGAACCGAATGTTGGAGCAGCATCTTTTTCGACATATGGGAGTGAAATCTCACCGGGGCACACAGTGCTCCTGGATAATCCGTTCGCATCGATTAATCCCTCTCGTTTATTATTGATGTGACCGCGTCGCGGTCGTGACACCGCACATTTCGGGGCTTGTACAATAGCAATCTAACTGACTAACAAGCGTCTCGTTATACGAAATTCGCAACCGTTAAATACCGTCATTGAAGCGCGAATTTATTCTCGATAACAGTCTCGAATGAAATTTTAATGTGAAATCAGGCAAAATGAGATTTTAATGTAAAGCAAAACAAACAAAACAGACTCGGCGAACATCCCTTAACGATTGTACTTATATATGAGAATTAAAGAAATAATAAACTACAGTCAGGCTCGTATTTGCAAAGCAAAGTGAAAGAATCATGAGACGAGCAAAATAGATCGTTATCACGTAAAATATGATTTATTATCATCTAAACAAATTTAATGTTCAGGCAATACAATATAATATAAAAGGAATTAAGTTATAAATAATAAAAGTAAAAATTACTATGAATAACGTTCAAGCTGAGCTAAGCCGTTAAAAGAAACATACAAAATAAAAATGAAAAATTATAATACGAAGAACTAAAACTAAATCGAACTACAGAAAGTCTCTCAAGGAACTAAGAAGAGAGAGATCCGCGATTGTCGTCGAAGCGGAAGTTAATCGCGAAGTCTATAGGATCCGCCCTCGAGGATCGCGCGGATAATCACTCTTCTCTCCCATCCGCCGAAATCTTCTTTTCGGAGCCGTGATCGATTTCGATCCCGACGTCGCGCGACGCGCCGTTGGCGAACGTGTCGTACGCCGTCAGTATAGGGCCGTAGAATTCTAGAAGGGGGTCATCATACGAGGCCGCCGAGCGGCGGGCCTGCCGGGAACAACCAGTATACGGGTGTCGTTCTGCGCGGACTGAACGGAAGGAGCGAGAGGCGCGCGTCGGAGGACCCACACGAGAGAGCGGCGTCGCCGTGCCGTCGTTGTAAATAAAACGAAACGCAGTCGTGACGCGGTCGTCGTTACACGTGGTGCTTAGGGGTGCTACGCAAAAGGGTTTACACACCGAGAGGATTTCGCGCAGGATTTCCGGTTCGCCGGCGTCGTCCTCGGGAACGGACACGACTTACGATCGCGAGGTGAGTTCCGGCTTGCGGTGACACTTCGCGAAGAGCAAACGAGGACGAACCGCGAACGATTCGGAAGAGCTTCTCGATTTTCAAATATGTTGTCGCGCATATAAATTTTATTGCAACATTTTTGTCGCGCGTGCACGCGAGTCTTTTAATATTTAACAATGTTTTAACGACATTTTGTTTTTATTTTGTGACACTCCGTGTTTATCGCGTTCACTTCAAGTTGATGCTGTCTAATTCTTTCATACATTTGTGTTGTCGCGTACGCTGTTATTTATTTTTCATGCGAATTGATAAACAAATAAACAATAATCACGTTTTCTGCTATATATAAAATTTACCGAACGGCAGGAATAAGCTATTGAAATAATAGTTTTGTAGAATTAATCGAAATGCTAGGGGAGCAATTTGTGAGAACTGACAATCTAAATTGATTAATTGTTTACCAACGGTTTTATCAAACTGCAGTTCTATTTTTGAACAAAAATTCATATTGTTGCGCCGAGCTAATCGATGGTTGGATACGTTTTGTTGACGAACGAGCCGATTTTTCACAAAAAAAAATTATTAAGCACCTGTAACTTTCTAGCAGAGATTTATTCTCAACACGCGAAAAATCCTTCTTTCTCATCATGAGACGCTCGCTGATTTATTTATGAGCGCGGAGAAATTCTTTTCTCTCACAGAGAATACTTTCCAGGCCGCGATTAGAATGAGGCTTAAATGGATCCATATTCCCCGAAGAAGATAGTACCGTGGAAATGCCAAAGGAACTTTATCCTTTTATTTAAATGCCTCACGTTAAATCGCTCCTCCAGAACGAAGCGTTCGATGTTCAGCTTAGCCGCGCTTTCGTAAAAGTTTGCGCTGCGAGTGTTCATATTTCACGGAACACGCGGGAATACAAAATTACAAGAGTTATCTGGTTGTTCGAATGAACTTCTACGTTGTTTAATATTTACCGAGATAGCGGGATTGAACGTGTATTAAAACGATTTCTGTCTTTGCACTCCCAACTCTTCCAACGCTTAAATAGAAAGTGACGCCAGTGACGGTACCGAAACTTTTTACAGCCATTATCCGTTACCAGTACATCGTAATCGAACATTATTTCCTGCATTTTTGCGGTAAAACTCTCCACCTAAAGTATATATACACATATATACGTATTTAACTTTTTAGGTAGCAACGTGCATTGCTGTCTAAAAAAGTTGAGTTATTTATAATCTCTCGAAGTAAATTCCTTCATCACAGTTTCCTCATTTTTCCACACAATATTACGTGGATTATATTCGCTTATTTTCTTTATTATATTTTTAATTCAATTGTGCTTCATCTAACTCGTGGAAGCTTAAGAGTATATAAAAGGACATTCCTATACACTCTTGGACTCTGAAAAAAAGGATTTACTTTTATTTTTAGGTTTTACTTTTATGTACTATAATTACTATAATTAGATGCAATAAGGAATCAAGCGCCATTTTCGCGACTTTTAGTTCTGTATTGATTTTTGTTCTGTATAGCGGACAGGAGATTTGCTGTAAACGCATGTAGCATATGGAATTGTATCTGAGGAAAATTATATATAATTCGGTTATTGTATTTGAGATAACGTTGGCGCAGAATTTTGCTTCCAATATCTCGCGATATTTGCTCTAGCGAAAAAGTGAGGTTTTGGAGTTTGTGGGTTCCGCATTGCAGAACTGCATCCAATTTATCCTATATACTTTGTTGGATGTCATAAATGCTTTTGGTAAATTCTTGCTCAAGTCGGTACTGTGCCCGAGTTAATTAATTCCCCGCGTAACCCGTTCGCGCGTATATATACTTTCTAAAGCAGCGGTGATGGAATGCGATATCCGTGTAAACGCACGTTTTCGCGTACCGGTGCCCTGCCCCCCGCGCGTGCATCTCGCGCGCGTGTGCGTTTGCATTGCACAGAAATGCACCGCTAAGAATTTTCAAATAGCATCGTCGCATAGCGGAATCTTCGCCTCGAATCGCGATGGAGTCGCCGTTTGTTACCGCGTTGTATAACATTTTCTATTTTCGCGATATCCTCGCACACGTCGCGCGACGCGGACGTGAAAGCAGTTTCTTTTTTTCTTTTTTTTTTCCTTCACGCGTGCCCGTTCGACCGTCGTTCCCGAGGAACTTTCGACCGAGTAAAACACAGGTACACTGAAACTTATGAGCATTTAATATGTTTTGTAACTACATTAAATTTCATCGCACCATACCCGAACGTGTCGTAACACGTTTCGCGACCACATTGGGCAAAGTGAAAGGTTTTATTTCAACAATTCAATTCTACACATTGCAGAAAAAAATATATTCTTGATTTAAAAATATATTTAGTTTTAACGTGTGGAAAGATCTTGAAATAAAATTATATTGCGTTAAACAAAAAAAAACTTGCTTATCAACCAAGGAAAGAAATTGAAATAAAAAGTTGAAATTCTTATAAAAAGATTATAGATTGTTTTACATGTATACGAGTATATAAGTTTTGATTTGACACTTTTTTCTTTCCGTATAGCGGTCTGGGATTTTATTCCAGTTCCATTCCAGTTCCATTAATTTTATCGAAAATCCCACACAATCTTTGTGAATTCGCATTTTTCGTTTCTTAACAATCTATTCGTCTGTAGAACTGCTCAAAGAAAATAACAAGATATGACATTTCGATCGACGAGATGAAGTATCGAAATTTCGACGAAGGAGAATTTTTCAATGCCTCTCTGTGCTCCTCTGTGGCAATCTGCAGTACTTTGTAGTCGCCTGGCTGATAACACCCGTCGCGTTACTTTCAAAAGCACACAAAGAATTTCCAATAGTGTTGCGCGAGGAAAATAGCGGCGCGCTCGTAACTTCCGACATGAGAGGACAGTCTATACCCTTTATACCGCTCTCCTCTTTTTTGTCTTTTATTCACAAGCCGGCAACGAATATAGAAAATTTTAAATATGATTTGTTGCCTACAGCCAGCTTTGACAGTGACTAAATAGGAATCGAAATTGAAAGTGCCTTTTTCTATTTCACTCCACACAGCTTCGCTTTATTTCGAAGCAAGACTTCATGTAATATTAAAGAGAAGAGATATATATGTGTACGTAATATTTTACGATAAATCGATACGAGCGAAATGTTATTTTAATTTCTTCCAGCTAAACGTCATATCGGGAGTTCAATATGTTTGTATGTTTTCGTCTCGAAATTGATATTTTTCTGCAAAAAGAGCCAAACAAATTTCTTAGTAGGTACTTCGATGGCTAAAATTTAATAACTTTTTAAATTTTCTGACGTGTTATTTTTGCAGACTTTAAAAGATTTTGTTGACTTCAGACACACTGTATCTAGTATGAAAAGTCCAATGCAAAAATCTGGTCCTGTGCATGCGTACAGAATTTGAAACAGCAGGGAGATCGTCGATTTTTCAAACTGCTGGCAGTGATGCGATGTTACGGAACATCGTGATGTTTTTGGGGGGAGGAAAAAAAGGACTCTGGGCGAATGAGAATTTCCGTAGCATTTTGTCCCGCGGGAGAAAGAATCCGTAGGTGGAAATCCATGGATCGTCGGTTTCAGAGCAACGCCGACCGAGGCCAGTAGCCGGTAGTGATTTTTATCTCGTGGTGGAAAACGTTTTCTTTTTCTCGCATCAACTCGCGCGCTCGTCCTGATTTCGTATGCACTTTGGTTTTCCGTCATGGGGATTACGTGACGATAAAACAAGTTAGTTCACACGCTTTGCGAAAAAAGTATGTCGCATTCGAATGTTACATCATAGAATTTGGGAATCGCAATTATTACTTCGATCAAAATATATGAGATTGAAATAAAGATCAGTTTTGTTTTCAGGTACTAAGCAATTTTATATATTTGTGTATTATTTATTCACATGTTCTATTAATTCAAACGTAACACGCATTCTATAGCTGATGAAAAAACTAATCACCGCGTGACAATATTATAATTTTTTTTTTCTTCCTTTTGCATTTCTTTAAAGGCGATACCCCCTTCACGATTTCCTATTTCTTTATTATTCTTGCAATAATGTTACCTTGGAATTTATTTTTGCTTTCGGTTCTAGTTTGATTACAATGGAATAATATACTTCTATTCAAAATTCCTTATATCATATTCAGTAGCAGGAGTAGCAGAACCGTGAATCGAACCGGAGTCTCTGATAACGGTTGACTGCTCCATTATTATTGATAGCCCATAAGCTATCCGGCATTCCAAATATCTCGAAATATGCAAGATATACCAGATATACATTCGAAATATAACTTTAACTGTTTTAAATAATCAAAATCAAAATTAATGTACGTATATATTGCATTATTTATATACATATATTGCAGGTATATATTGCATTATTTTTCTGCTTTTTAAAAAATCTCTCTTCTGTGCTTTTTTAAAGATTTTTTTATCTATATCCTTTTCATTAATTCTTTTTTATTTCGGATCCACGCCTGTATAGTACTTCAAATCCGGTTCTGGCAGTTGAACATCCGTTAGAATTTTCATTACAGTTTAGCTTTGTGAAGAGATGACACACTTCCGTGCGGTTCCATCCGAATAAAAATTTGCAACGGCGCGCGGCGTGCAAAAAACAACCCGTCCATCGAACCGTTCTATCGCGCGTTTACTCTTCCGGCCGTTTGCATTCAGGAAACGCGATCTGGAACGCACATCATCCAAAGGTATCCGTATATCAGTAACCTGCTGTGGGAAATTGAATGTTATATCAGCGTGCTAATCAGATCGGAACGACCGGCGGGTTGCGCGGCCTACAACGTTTCTTGCTCACGTCGATTTATATAGATGCACCTGCCTTTACAAGATAGCCTAAAATTAGTGGTTATTAATTTCAATCACAATTTTTTTCGGCCCAATTTGAATACGATTTGTTCTCATCAAGAATATCGAGGAAAATCATTTAATGCGTTTTTCAGCTTTTAATCGTATATCTGTACATATTTTATAACTAAGCTTTGAATTAAAATTCTGTTATTGTTATAACGAAGTTTTAAATTTTCGAACTCTGTTAAAGTAATATCCGTTTGAGAAACGTGATTTCAGCATTAATGTTCCTTTCTGAAGCTTGGCTACAAATCTCTCTTTAGTTGTCAGTTATTCAAGAGTTATAGACAGTTATCGACGTTTTGACGTTTTCCTTGAGGAAAAATCAATTCCAAATCGGACAAAGAATTTCTAAGAGGCACATTTTGTGTAACATTCCCAACCATAATTATTCCGACCAAACAGGATGTGACTCATATCGATTAGAGCTTCATGTGAGCAGGGGAATCAATTACAAATTTATCGATTCGGCAGGTAACAGGATGGAGCGAATTTTGCTTTATAATATGTTCTCTTTAGCAGCTAATCCATCATTATTGGCATAAATAATTTTTTTTAAATTTAAGTAGGCTTAATAGAAATTTATGTCTTATCCTGATTATCTAGAAAAGGAGAATAGAAATCTAAACAGAATAAAGAATGATAAATAAATATATAAAATATATTACAAAGAGTAATCCAATTTCACACCAAATTGTATAAAATAATATTCATAATAGAAAATTTATCTTTACATTACAATATTTAGCCTCAACCCGCTAACGATAATTATATTTTACGCAAGTACATTGTTTAATGCGTTGAAAAATCGTGTTTACGATGCCATATAAAATACAAGAATTTCTTGTGACAAAAAGTGACGACGCGAGTTTAACACTCGCATAACACAAAGTTGGTAATGCGTTACGATGAAACGAATTTTATATAGGATGCGAAACGCGCGTTAATAAGAAAGTTATAGACTGCCATTTTGGCTGCTGCAAGATCCAACGCATGCGGTTCTCCGATACGAATACCTTACTGTACGATTAAAAAAGATGAATCATGCACGCGATCCCAAAGCGCGCTGTCGGCGAGTCCCCTCCTTATTAAGTATGCGATGCACGTTCTTCCACATATTTATTTCGCCCAAGATTTGGCGTGCCTCCACCGGATCCTGAAAATTACCGACGAGAGGCCCGTCTCCGACTTTGTGGTATGCGCCATAAATATTCGAACTTTAGGGGAACGCAGAAAGGAAAAGCAAAAAGTATCGTTCAAATACCCTCGGTATTTGCACGCCAATTAAATATTTTATCTAAATGTTATCATAAACTTGGTTGCGAAGTGCTTTTGTGAGCAAGTTTTATTTCCAGGAGTGCTGCTTAGAATTTTGTGACCTAAGTCGCAAGGTTTTAGAGGCCACAGGCTTCGTGTCTTATTCCCATTTGTAGACGTGAATATTGCAAAAGCTTACGAGACACGTTTCGGAGGAACTCAACCAACGAATGTATATTTTCGGAGATATAGAGTTTAATATGAAGAGAAGAAAGACAGTGTAAATATGAAAATTTGTGTTATTCAACTTGAGGTAGGCTTCCTTTAAAGCGTATAGTAGTTGATAAATCATATTCATATTTATTAAAAATAAATAGGAAATAATATAAAAATATATATAACGTAATTCTGAAGAAATACCTATATATATTCAGAAACGCAAAGGAGAATAATAACGATAAAGAGAAAAGCATATATATTGAATATGATAAAATTAACAAATTGTTTAATAACGCGCCTAAATATAACGCGACAATAATTTGGATAAAGTAGCATTTATTGCGAATATACAATAATTTCTATGCATAATTGCATAATATATATATACGACCACTCTTTAGAATCTAAGGAAAGCACTGATGTCATTAAACAAAGGAAGCTCGAGATAACTTTCGCACGTAACTGTTTCTGTGCCACTATGCAGCAGCCATTAGCCAAGTGCACTTTGCGTTTGAGTGCGCAATTTCCAGTGTGAAACGTCAAAACCATTATTATTCGAGTAAAATCGCAGCTATATATAATGAAGATATTAATCGAAGATGTAACAAATCGTTGAAAAACTAGACGCTTCAAAAATTAAAGCCTTCTCTTAAGTTTTAATGTAAGATGTAGAATTAAACTCTCATATTTTCCCGTATTTTAATTTGTAAATGTACAAATACCATATTCAATAGTTGTTAATGTCGGTACCGATTCGATCAAATTGACGCTGAATTAGAATACATCAAATAAATTGCGCAGAATCTGTTTTAATTTTTAATTCAACTGTCTTTTGAATTTTGCATATTTAAGGAAGATTCATCCGGCACTCTTTAATAAGTCCCTCCGGGGTTCCGGTACATCTCAATAATGAAACGATCGGGTTTAATAACAATGCCGTCTTGCGAGTGACAGTTATTCGTTAACTCTGTCGTCTCTAAAACCGCATCGTGGCGTTTATTACATGGCCGTGCCACTTATTGTTCCCGAAGAACGTGAAGGGATACGACGCGCGACGTCCTGTTCCTTTTCTTTTCGGTCGGTCGGTCGGCGCGGCCCACTCCTTGATTCCGGTATATATACGCCCGACAACGTGACTTCGACTTCTTTTCTCATTCACGCGATCGCGACGGCGAGATTCTTTCCCTGGAAGAGATGCCGATCTTCCACCTGCCTTCGATCTCTCATATAAGCGACTTCCTTCTTCTCCTCTCCTCTTTTTCTCACGAAAGTGTACCGACGATGACGCATTCGGGAATCCATACGACCGACGCACCGCGACAATAGAAAGTTTGAAGGCTAAGATCCGGAAGGAAGACTCCGATGACGACGAGTGACCCACATCCGGTGAATCAACCGTGAGAGAGTAGACGCACGCAGCCGCTTATATGAACCGTTGAAGAAAATATCACGATCGAGTAGAAACTCGGTATTGGAGATGAGAGTCGAATCACTCGATAACTGATGCCGATATATAAAGCGTGGAGGACGGTCTCTTTAGAGCGTAATGAAGCCCGTGCTCGTTCATTATATATAGCCCTTTGATTCAATCGCTTGATTCAACAATGACTATTCCATTCGATGTATTACATTCCATGCGGATGATATTTTTGATTTAATGTATCATATTCTATGCATAATATTGTTATATTATATCATATTGTGGGGTTTACTCGAATACGCACAAGTACAGCAAAATGATTTTATGTTGCGGAGAGACTAACGATTAGCTACCTGACTATGGACCGACTTCTTCCACTTACTCTTTTGTTGTCAGAAAGTACAACAGCTCTGATGAAAGATGCAATACGAGAGCGATCTAATGCGCTTTTTCAAAGAGCTCGCTAAAACTAATTTTAAGATTGAGGAAGTTAATCTTTATTCTTTTCTATTAACTTTAAAAAAAAATGCCGAGCTACTGTTGCATTTAACTTTGTAATTATTTTAGAATTGTCGTATTTTCTGAACACAAAGTATGTTTATTTCAATCGAGTCCACCTTTCGGTCCCATTTACCCGTCGTCTCTATTTTTACTGTCACGAATAATTAACGGGCCATGCCTTAAATAAAGCGCGAATAAACGAAAACTTTCTCGCGCGAGTTTGTTCTCTTATTCAGGTCGATTCGGACGAATATGAACGACATATTTTCATAAAAGATAGAGGTAACATCTTTCATTTTTAACCAGGATATATCCCTCTACATAGCTGCTGGAGGAAAAAGTATTGAAATGGGGCTACATCGAATAGAAATAAAGCTCGGGGTCGTAGCTCCTCCTTATCGATTCACGTCGTAAAATGAAAGTTGAAGAATCCCAAGAACGTCGTTTCGGAACGGAGAAGCCTCCCGCGTTCGTCAATCACGTATATGTCGCAATAGATACGCGGAAATCACCGTCTCCGCGCGTCGACGGTCAACAGACTAATGACTAATCTGGTATAATCTCGGCGCGATTGCTCCATGTAATCGCTATCATGCACCAAGAAGTGGAATGGCATTACGGCCATATCCCACTAACGTTGCATTATTCATGTTCCCTGGCTACACCCTAAATTCGAGGACTTCCCAGAGGATGTAACCGCCGCAACGCGCCGGTAATTTCACCGTCGAGCAGCCTTGCCAGCTATCGCCATATAAATCACGAAGTACGGTGCATTAAAGACGTACGGTCCCGTGAGGGGAGAGATAGGCTTCTTTGCATTATAGAGCTTATCGGAAATATCGCTTAAAATATTTACCGCGTATTCACGAGTATTATTTTTATTTTTATCAGTATTGATTATGCGAAGCGTCTCTATTCCATTGTTCATCGAGATTTTATTTTTTTGCATTAAATCATATTTTCTGAAACAATTAATTGTTGGCCTAAACATCATTAGTTTATGCAAACTAATGTTAACGATGTAACAATGACACATTATTAATGACAATAATGTGTTTTCATTTCTACAGTAATAGCAGCGATATTACGACCAATTTATCGTAATCAGTCAATACATTGACATTAGAATTTGTAATTGCATTAATGGTAGACAAGAGACGGTCGTTTATGATTCTCTCTTACTTTTATTTTTAATTACGAACCGCCTGAGAGGAACATCTCGGGACGGTCACAACGGGCGCGGCCGGATAATCGCCGCGATGAAAAGAAACGATATACTTACGTCGCCAAGCCGGGCTTGTAACGATGCGCAAAAGGAAGAGTAGTAAAAAGAAAACGAAAGAAAACGGTCCGACAATTCGTAGATCTTAAAGTCGACTTCGGCTCATGAATAACGTAGGAGAGAGCGCATTAGAATATCCCCCGCGGCATAACGAATAAGGAGACATAACTTCCATTGTTATTCCACCGGCTTTAAAGGGGAGGGCCCTGACTGACGGTGACTACGAAAAAGACGAGAGAGAGAACTCTCTACCATAACGGGGGGGGGGGGGGGATAACGATATTTCCGCGGGGATGGCGTACCTGAAAGAGAAAAGTCAACGAACCTCGCCGTTGATTTATAAAGAATGCATCGCGTTGAAACGAAGGCCGTTTCCACTCCCATTTCGAGTGAAGGTAAACGATTGTGCGACGAGTACGGGGCACCCCCATGGCAATTAGCATTTCCATCCGATTATCGCGACGGCTGGGGGTCGTATTTTAATCAAGACCGCGATTGTGTGACTGTTCCAGATAATAGCGGACGGCTCCAAAAATTACTTGATGCGCTGAGGATGCGCCGTGATTTCTGCAACGGTGGGCTTGCCTGCGCCGTTGTGTGGGTGTCATCGACTTGTCTGCTGCTCGTCCTCTCGCTATCGACATCGACTTCCGCCGGTACGTCCTCGTTTTCTATTTTCTTTTCTGATCTTTCATTATTTACTCCTCGTTAATTTGTCTCGTGTCTCGGTGTCTGTGCTCGCAAACCCAAAGCGTACTATTATTAAAAAAAAAAAAGAGATAAAAGAATGTCTTTCAAAAATACATTTTAGTTTGCACAACACCAAGTGTCACTTTAATTAATTTCTTTTTTAATTTAATTCTTCACAGTTTTCATAGAGCTGTTTCTATTTTTGTTTAATTTAGCGAATCAATCAGTTTTTACAGCAATATTTCCAGAACTGAAAATCGAAAAAGAAAAACGAGCGCTTCTCTTTTTCCTTTCTTTTTTCAGATTTTACCAAGTTAATAATATTCCACATATATCTTAAAAGGATTATTGATTAATAGCCATCTATCTGTTTGCAGTAACAATTAAATATTGAAAATTTGCAAACGAGTTTAATTTTCCACGTCATAACAAGATACGCGGCGATTTTGCTGTCACGAATTGAGATATAGAGATCATTTTCGCGCGTAGCCTCGGAATCTAAACTGGACAGAATTAAATTGGTTGCAATCCTCGATAATCATTAAACCCATTACGAGTTTCATGTCATACGCACGGTCAGTCGAGTGATCGCATGCGTGAATCACACGCGTTTTCCGGTCATCAATGTACATGACGTAGACGATCGGCAATGCGATGTATCCATACACGATTATAATGTGATATTGCTGGTTAGAAACTTCCCGATTGCGATTTCGTATTCCGGTAATCGATTCCCATTCCAATGTGTTACAGCAGGATACAATCGTCCCAATAAATATCGAGAGCGATCCGATTTGCATGCCAATAACAAATTGGAATTTCTCCTACATCATTAAAACACATCCCTTCGTTTTTTTTTTCTCGAGTCTCTCCCTCCTTTCACTCTTTCTTTTCTTTCTCTCTTTTAAAGGAGATTTGTATCGAAGATACATGCGTGACATGTTCACTCCACAATGTGTTACATATTAAATCTATTTGTGAGCTTATTGGGAAATAGAATAAAAAACAACGAATTTTTTGGTCTACATAATATACAATTATATAATTATACAATAGAATTTTATTCTGTATAGTGTATTCTATCACGAATATCATGACTCGTTTGAATAGATATATATGAGAGACGAGGAAATCGGCGAGCGATGGATCGGCAATTTGGGTAATTGGACGCGCGGCGAAAGCCATCCGAATTTCACCTGGGTTTTTACAAAACTTTGTTTCAACGGACGGACGCGAGAATGCACGTTCAAAAATGCGCACGCCACAAACGGACGATTGATAGGCAACGCCATGCCGTACGTGCATCGTACTCGGGGACTTTCGCTGGAGGACACCTAAACGGAATATCGGGTGGATTTTCTTTTCGCGTATGCCCGTCCGAGCCGGGCACTTTCTTCATTTGTCACGGGAACGTGCATCACCGTTCTCTGCGTATTAATATGTGTCATGTAACGGAACGCGCACGGCGAACTGCCATGCGCGTCATGCATAAATTTGCACCAGGAACTTAATTCTTCAAGTTGAAAAGATTTATTCGTACATTTTTTTAAATTCTTATTGCTTATCAATACCGTGTGTATTTTTAGTCGGAGACTCCATTTCAAATTAAAAGCAATTGTAATAACTGATCGATTGTCATTTGAGTCTCGCGCTTTTAGAAATTTTATCGGTTTTTTACTTACCTTGGTGGAAAAATATCTCAGATTTTTGTCCGTCAACACATCTTTGTAGAAATCTGAATAAATATGAGAAAATCAATCCACTCATTTATCAGAAATTTTCATACGTACAGATACTGAAATATTCCGAAAATTCTCATCCAATTATTACTGATGTACCTGATATTTGCCTTTTTTTCAGAATTTTGCATAAATCTACTATAAGAAAACTTAGAAAATTTCTGAGAAAATATGAGAATTTTTTTTTACCAGGGTATATAATTTTTTTTACCAGGGTTTCTGTACATTCGTTTCCGTATTTTTTTTGTAATGATAAACATTTCGTTCGTTTATCCCATATTTTTTCTCTTCTTGAATGCTCGAAGGCATTCGCTATTACGGTGCCGCCTTGAAACGCTCTCATAGCATGTTAGGTAAGTATAGTAAGTGTGGCAGTAGGATGCCGAGGAACCGTTAGCCGTCGGCTTCAGCTATTTTTATTATTATTATCATCGTTGTGCTACACTTTAGTCCGAGCGTGCTCAAAAACCCCGCCTCTCGGCTTCTCATCTGAGAAAGCACCTTATTTCTCGGTGAATTGTTAAAGCTCCCCTTAATGTAACTCATTAATACAACTTAAATCTGGGCTCACAGTGTGTGCTTGGTACACGCTTTGTGTCGCTCTGTTTTCAACCGAAAATTATCTTTAACATTCATTTTCCCGGGGAAAGAATTAAATAATTTTGATTTTCTCTAAACAAATTTTGTCTATGAATCTTGATTGCTCGCGAAATGTTACTTTTTGAACCATGATGTCCCTGGATATTAATTTAAAAACTTCTTTTTATACACCGCAAAAAAGAACACAAAGCTATACTGAATCCTTTTCGGATTTCAACTAAATCACACATTGTACTGCGATAGCATGAGAAAATTGGAAATTATAAAGAAAGAAAGAAAAATTCAACTTTTTTAATAAAACATCATCACATGATCAAATGCGTTAGAAATCTTTGCTACCCTCGTTATTCATGAGTCATTCGAAGACATCAGCGCGAAAATGAAATAAATCTACAATTACCAACATAATACCAATAATTAAAAATCGTTAATCCATTACTATTAAATCTAACTAAATTTTAATTAGATTTAATGACTAAATAATAACTAATATTAAAAAAAGATTCATTTTGAACAGAAAATCATGTTCAAAATGGATTTTATAAATTGTACAATTGTTCTAATTTTTTCGTGCTAAACTATCCAAAAACTGAGAGACTTACATCCGGATTTGCGAATCGCGTAATTTGCAGAGCCGTTGCTGAGAGCCGCCGGTCGATGTCCAGCCCTTGTCGAACAGAACGTGTGTCCATCGAGGGCACCGGCCTGTAAGAATGACTACCAATGCCAAGGCACACCGGAGGAACGCTGCTGCCAGACCGCGTGCGGCTTCCGCTGCGTCGCGGGCGAGTTAACCGGATGCGAACAGCTGGCTTTGGCGGCTGTGAGGAGGTCGCGGGCCCTCGGCGCCCGGGGCCCCTCGCAGTTCGTGCCGCAATGCAGCAACGTGACCGGCGAGTTCGAGAGGATACAATGCGAGCCGCAAGGCCGCAGCTGTTGGTGCGTCGACGAGATCGGCGCCGAGATACCCGGCACCAGGGCGCCCAGCAAGGATGTCATCGACTGCGACAAGCCCCGGAACTGCCCGGCTCACAGCTGTCGGATGCTCTGCCCCTTGGGATTCGAAGTATATCCGAGATATAAATTTGCTTTATATTTCATATATTCAATGTAAATTAAAAATTATCAGTATTGAAAAAGTTCTTATTTTTTTCGTATTTTTGAAAAAGTTAAATATTTTTCTCGTATTTTTCGAAACAATTGATCCATTTCGCACAAATCACTGAGTAATTTCAATTTTTGATATTTTAAAAGACAAAAAGGAGAATTTATGTAGAATTAAACATTTTTAACTAGATAGAGATACTTCATGTAAAATAATTTTGATTTACGATGCTTTTCGCACGAAAAAGCTTTTTAAAAATATCTGATAATAAAAGAACCAACTCTTCTCCATAGATCAATGAGGTCACCGGCTGTCCCAAATGCGAGTGCAGGGATCCCTGTCGCGGCGTTACCTGTCCGGGTGCCGGACAGACGTGCGAGCTAATCGCCGTGAGTTGTTTTCGGGAGCCGTGTCCCCCGGTACCCAGCTGTCGGAAGACCAGATCCTTATCGACAATCTGTCCGGCAGGCGAGCCCTTGCAGATCACCGATTCGCCGCGGCCGTTCCTCTGCGGCGACACGCCAGGTAAACCAACTTGTCCGCCGATGTACAGCTGCCTGGTGGAGCCCAAACAGGAATACGGGGTCTGCTGTCCGTCCAGCGTGAAGCTACAACGACCCGGCACGTGCCCCGCAGAAGAGTCGACGACGGGCTCGTGCGGGCCCACTTGCCGCTACGACCTCGAGTGCCCCGGGCCCCAAAAGTGCTGCAGCAACAAGAATTGCGGCGGTAACGTGTGCACGATACCCCGAGACCTCAGCGCGTGCCATCGTGACCGCATGCTTGCCGAGATACTCAGCGTCTCCGAGCGCCAGGGTCGTGGCTACATTCCGCAGTGTATGGAAGGTGAGGAATAAACTATCAAGTATCCGGATCAATCAGACGACTCGTCGTGGCCATTTCTTTACGATGAAAACGTCGAGCTTCTACGCTGTTAAATTCGTAGCGTCAAATTATACTCAATTTGAATCATTTTTTATCATTCCTATAGATCATCACTGCTCCTATTCAATATGTCGTTGATTTAACTAAACTAATGAAGTTAAAATAATACTGTTTTGTGTTAAAATAATAAATTTCGATACACATGGTAGTTAAAAATAACAATGTTATTTAACTCAAGATATCCCTGGGGAAAAAATTTCTTATATTTTAGACTTTTAAAAAATTCTGAAAAAATATGTCATGTTTCTTAGATGCTTTCAGTAATAATTGAATGAGGATTTTCGGAATATTTCAGTATCTGTATGAAAATTTCTGATAAATTGTGTGGATTTTCTCATATTTATTCAGATCTCTATAACGAGGTGTTGATGGGAGAGAAAAATCTGAAATATTTCATTATTATTTTGTCTGAGTTTTTCTAAAGAATGTTTTAATTTGTATAACAATCTGAGAAAATCTTAAAATTCTGAGTCTTGAAATTTTCATAAAAATTTCGATTAATAATATGAAAAATTCTGAAACATTTTTCCACCAGGGATTAATTTAAATTTCATACTTTAATATTTAACAATGTAAAGTGCAAAATAATTGTGCAGATGGAGGTTACGAGACGAGGCAGTGCTCGAGAAACGGCCTCGTCTGCTGGTGCGTGGACGATGAGGGTAGAAAGATATCCGGCTCCATGGGTCCCGCCGAGAAGATTGATTGTAGATCGATAAGCAAGGCGCGTTCGCTCCCGACATCCTGCACGTCTCAGCAGTGCGCTCAGGTTTGCCAGTACGGCTTCAAAACGGACGCTTCCGGTTGTCCAACATGCGAATGCGATGATCCGTGCGAGGGGTAAGCATCGCCACGCATCAGTAATTAATACTTTATTTGCGAGCCAAAAATAATTTTATTTATTATCTTTTATTTGTTTTACTAATAAAAAAATTTATTTTAAAAGTGATTATAAATTATTAAAATTACCAGAATTATATAATAGATTTAAAAAAACCGTGTTGATATATTGAGATTAATGATAAGAGATTAATCGGATATGTATCTTAAACTATTATTTTTATAGATTTCCATGCCCTGAGGGACAAGAATGTGTCCTGAAGCGGGAGAATAACTGTCCCGATTTTCTCTGTCTGACAAAACCGGAATGCAAACCTAAAAAGACTTATAAGAGCCCCTGCATCCTCGGGACACCGCTGATCGATCAAGACGGAAACGCCGCGACATGTTCCGCTAACGAAACTTGCCCCGACGGCTACAAGTGCACAATGGTACTGGAAGCCGGTCGATCGGTGTGCTGTATGGAAACGACAAGCCCCGCAAAGGCACCTACAAGTAATTTCGCCATAATAAACAATAATGATAAAGTTATTTCAATTATTATCATAAATGATATCTATTCATCAATAACGATAAACGTAGAATTATATTAGATATACGTAGATAAAAGTTTAAAAATTAAAATTATAAAAATCAAACTTTACTTCTTGAGATTTTTACAAGACAATTTCTTTTTGCGAAAATATTTAGTGTGCGAGTATCTTCGGGATTTTAACGATCGTATGGAAGGTACGAGGGAGGGAATGTCCTTGGCAATCCCGGCGCCTCAGTGCGAACAGGACGGCGGCTACAAGTCTCTGCAGTGTCACAACGGTACGAGCTGCAAATGTGTGAATCACCGCGGGGTGATCTTGAAGACCGGACTGGACCCGGCCGCCTCGGCTGACTGCGAAGCCATCAAGGAACTCACGCGGATCTGCAAACGTCTATACTGCAATCTGATTTGCCCGTACGGCTACGAGGTAGACGAAGCCGGTTGCGAGCAGTGTCGTTGTCACGAGCCATGCCGCGATGTCACCTGCGACCCTCACGAGACCTGCACGATGATCGATGTAAACTGCGGTCCGAACGAGTATTGTCCAGCAGTACCAGCGTGTCTCACGACCAAGCCGGGTCAGTGTCCGTATCTCGTGCCGAGTTCATCAAGCTGCGAGCTGCAGTGCAGCAACGATCAGGAGTGCCCGTCCGGCGACAAATGTTGCTCGACCGGCTGCGGCACGCAATGCGTGGCGCCGGTCATGGCCACGGCCTGTCAGCATGCTCGCGCGGTCGCCGAGCACGCCGCCAGGGAATCAGGCGAACCCGCGAGGAGGATCTACATACCCAGGTGCGATGCCGATGGCGCGTTCGAGCCGGTGCAATGTCACAACGGTATGTGCTGGTGCGTGGACGAGGAAGGCAAGGAAGCGGCGGGTACTCGGGTCCTCGAAGGGGTCGTGCCGCGCTGCAACACGCCCTTGAGATGCCCGGAAATTGACTGCAAGCTCGACTGTCCGGATGGCTTCGAGCTGAACGCAGACACCGGCTGTCCGACGTGCTCGTGCCGCGACCCGTGTCGCAGCGTGACGTGCCGCGGTGAGAACGAGGCGTGTCGCATGGTGGAGGTCGCGTGTAGCGCGCCGCCCTGTCCTCCGGTACCGGTCTGCCTGCCGAAGAAGGACAATCCCTGTCCGAATAGCTCGCCGTTGCTCGATCAAAACGGCTCGATCGCAATCTGCGGCCCGCACGGCCGTCACTGCCCGTCGACGCACAAGTGCGAGCTGTCGCCGCTGGACGAGTACGCGGTGTGCTGCCCGAAGCCGCGCGAGGTCTGCTTCGAGCCGCCCCGAAGAGTGCCCTGCAATCCGAGCGCGGGCTTCAACGAGACCGAGAGATGGTTCTTCGATCCGGAGCGCAACGAGTGCCGGCGTAAGCACGAGTGCACCCTCGGCCACAACGACTTCTCCAATCGGCTGGTGTGCGACACCGTGTGCCCCGTGCTGTCGCAGTGCGAGAGGCTGCGCGAGAAGAACCTGAAGCGGTCGCAGCGACTCAAGCAGCCCACGTTCCTGCCCAAGTGCAATCCCGACAGCGGCACGTGGGAACCGGTGCAATGTCTGGAGCACGTCGGCGTCTGCTGGTGCGTGAATCGTAAAGGCCAACCGATCAAGGGCTCGCTCACCCGGACCGCCGAGCCCAAGTGCAACTTTCGGCAAGCGAGACGAGGCGGCAGAAGACCGGAGTCGCAGGAGATAGATCGTGAGATTCAAGCGATCATGGAGGACGCTCTGCTGAACTTGGAAACGGACGAACGGCAAGTGGGAAAGATCCTCGGGACCAGGTGCCAGGCGATGAAGGACAAAGGTCACGTGCCGGCGATATGCGACCCGCAGGGTAGATTCGAGCCCACACAATGCGCCGGCGACACGTGCTGGTGTGTAGACGAAGCCGGCAATCAACTGATTGGATCTGAGCCATTTTTGAAGGGAACGAGCATTTGCCGTAAGTGAAAGGTTTCTTCAAATATAAAACCTAATTGCAATAACTCGACAAATGTGCGATTGGGACTGCAATTAAATATTATATGCACATGCAGAAAAATAGAAGACAAATCAAAACTTATATACTCGTACATACGCAACAATCTATAATCTTCTTATAAGAATCTCAATCTCATTCTATTTTAACTTTTTTTTGGTTAAACTGGATAAAACTTTAACTATGTAAATGACTTTATTCAAGCAAGTTTTCTTTAAGTTATCTTTTAACGCAGTATAATCATAAAATTGTTGCGTAATATTTTGACACTTCTTTTTTTCTATGCACACGAGTGTTTTTGTGTTATTAAATTAAAATTTTCAATTATAAATTTTAATAAAACAATTTTCAAACAATGTTATATTACAGCACAGCAAACGCAACATAATTATAATATCTGTTACATTAATATATTAAAGTGCCGACTCCAGTCGAGGCTGTCGACGTGACGTTACGCTTCCCCGGTCGGTTCCTCGCCAGCGACGAGACGCGATTCGTCCGAGAGGCCGAGAATTTTCTGCGCGAGCTCGGTGCGAGACTCCGGAAAGACGTGCGAGTGGAAATCAATCAGGATTCGGCGATCTTGAGCTTCGAGATCGTTGGCGCAAACAAGGTGGACGTGGCGTTCCACCTGGAAGAACTCACGCGAATCCAGAAGTTATCCATGCTGGGCTCGTCCGCGGACGCGACGACTTCGCGTTTCACGCATCGCTCCACACCCGTGGCAACACAGAGCCGGATGGTCGCGTTGGAACAACGTGAGATCCTCACGCAAATGGAAACGCCGTTTTATCAAACGGCCACAATCGTCCTCGCCGCGAGTAGCGCCTTCGTCATTAGCAGCCTCGTCATTCTCCTGATGCTGTACCGCAAGAAAGTAGGGATCCATAAAATTTATATATAAGATAAATAGATATTAAACCTGTATTTATAGGTATTCTATATTTAGCAATAGCTATGTGATTATCTGCTAAATTTTATTTTATTACTAAATCTAATTTTTGTTTTATTATATTTGTAGTGTCAAGTTATACTCAATTTGAGTCATTTTTAACCGTTCTTATAGGTTCGCTATTAAGGCCATTGAGGCTCCTATTCAATATGTCGTTAATTTAATTAAAACAATGTTGATTTAACTAAAATGGAGTTAAAATAATACTGTTTTATGTTAAAATCATAAATTTCGACACACATGATAGTTAAAAATAACAAAATGCTATTTACTCAAGATATTGGTATAAATTTCATCTTTTAATATTTAACAGTGTACTTGCTACATTTTTAACGTTCGTTAGAATCATTTACAATGCCGACTATCGATCGTTGAACTATCTAAATAAATCTGTTGTAGATGAAGCTAAAAGATCCCGCGAAGACGTTTTCCATGGACCAACACTTTCTCGCTTATAGCCAACAGCCGGTTTACGTGATATCAAGAGCAGAGCAGAATGAAAAAGAAAAGGAGACAGCGGCGCAGCAGATGCTGGAGAACATTCATACGTCAGACACCATCGTCGGAGCATAAAACGATTCAACGCTTTTTACATAGGTAATTCCCACCTTGTACGACAGTGATTCTTAAATTTCTTTTTCCAGGAGTACTCAAAGTAGCGATTTATGGAGAGTATAATATATGGGTATAAAGGGACGCGTCGGATCCTTCGAAGTACGTGTCTTTGCCATTTCCAAGGATAATAAACTCTCTCGCACGGTAATTCTTCAATTCTTGCGCCTTTCTTTATTTCTAAATTCTTTTTATCTTTACGGGACGGATAATATAATCGGTAAGGGAATAATTTCTCGTAAAAGGATATGTCCAAAATGTAGAAAAAGATTTCTCAACATATGAGTCTTCGTTTTCGAAAAATGTTTGTTTAAAAAAAAATTGAATAATTAGGAATATAATTATGCTTTCGCAACATTGAATGTCTTTAAACATCTTATGTCAAGTAGCCGAATTTGTTCTCAACTGTCAGTCTCGCGACAGCGGCTATTAATAAACAGAGGCTCAAGAATTAGAAGTGCAACTGGAAACGCGAATTAATGTCGTACACGGTATAGTATACATCGTAGTCAGAACAATGTCATGTATATCTCACTGTCAGTCTCGCATTAATTTATTGTCCACACGAGATTCATCGTTACGGACCATAGACTTGACGATCAAACAAATGCGATACTTTTGGATCCGGTGTTTATTAAACAATTTTATAGATTATCCATAAGACCGTAAATTCTATATAAACAGCTATTAAGACATATCTGATATTCATCATTCTGATATTGTAATTGTATGAATCGTTTGTGAATTTACTTAAGCGATTCTGATACAGGATCGAAAGATATAATCCACGCTTCTCTAAGGTAAGATGTAAGATAGTGATTCTTTTGCTAAATCGGAAACGTTTACTCGCGAATGACGAGTTTATCGATGGACATTAGTTTGATCGTCGAGGAACTAGGTATGGGAATTGATTTTATTATTTTCATTGGTATTTGTCTTCATTACCTCTTTGATGTGGGAGTCATTAACGCAAGGTTGCCCCTCGGGGTCTGAAAATCTCGAGGTGCAGAATGTCATTACGTTAATACGTCGCACGATTGTAAATAGATTATTATATTTATAGATTTATACTGTGTTCGATTATTTATATAGATGAATAAAGATCGGAATTCTTCTGTTTTCCAATAAAAGATTGTTCCCATAAATTCCATTCCTCCTCTACCATATTAAGATAAGTCAAATTGAAAAACAGTCAAAAAATTTTTTTAGAAACATGATTTCTCTCAAATTTTTCAGTCTTCTATTCTTTCATGCAGTAAATATTTATTTATTAATAAATACAAAATAAAAACTTCATTGTCCGCAATTAAATTTTCAATAAAATAAATAAATAGATAATGATCATATGTAACTGTATTGTATTGTAACCATGTCGATAGCTTGATATTAGCTGTTTATCGATGAATGTTTCCAATCGTGAACCTGGATGTAATAATTAATATACATAATAATATATATTGTAACATATATATAATATAATATATTAAATATAATAAAAATTTAATTATCAATAAATTAAAAATTATATCTAATAATATTTTATCTGAACTTGTTGAAATTTTGAAGGAATTAATTCAAATTTCCTTCAATAATTAAAAAAAGCAGTACATATCAGGAATATAGAAAAAAAGATATTTAAAAATCCAATTATTTTGCCTCAAAACTTTTGTTACATTCAAGCCCTAAACAAATAAAAAAATGAAAAGTAGATGAGCGCGAAGGAAGGGAATAATGCAGATGAAAATCAATGCAAGTGTGTTATAACATCTTCTATCAGACGTACGCTTGTCGATCGTAAATAAGAAAATTTCTTAAGTAAAAGTAATGCTTTTTAAGTAACGCTTTAGTGACTTTAATCATCTAATTATCCTATTGATCTAATTAATCTATTGAATTTTTGTTACACACACGGACACAAAACAAAAACAGTATACCAGCTACATCGGAAAGTAGATTACGTCTACTTTTTTATTTCATGAAAAGGTAATTTTCCTTTTAATTATATCAGTTAATCAATAACAATATAATACTTATTTCCTAATTAATTAATTTGTATAGCTAAGGTCATTGACAAAGTTTTTAGCTGTAAGATTTTTATCGACAGAAGGTTTTTATCAACAAAGTTATTACCGACAAGGTAAAGACCGACCTGTGGAAAT
>NW_020224079.1:0-2577 GCF_003070985.1 Temnothorax curvispinosus | reverse complement strand
ATTTAGCAGTAAATACGAAAAGGAGTTACTTTTATAAGACAACGAAACTATTTTCATGCCGCGTACGAATAGTTGAGTGACTTGAGAATTATTGTAAATACCGTAACGCACGTGTAATAATCTAACAAAATTTAGCAAATATTTAGCAGTAAATACGAAAAGGAGTTACTTTTATAAGACAACAAAAGTATTTTCATGCCGCGTACGAATAGTTGAGTGACTTGAGAATTATTGTAAATGCCGTAACGCACGTGTAATAATCTAACATAACTTGCAACGATGCAATTGGAATGAGTCTGTGTGAGACACAACGCGCGGAAACTAAAACTAATCAGTTGAATAATGTGTACAGCAATGCATACGTTACGTTAATAAATCGAATAATTCGCAGAGATAAGCTCAATATGATGATGCAAAGCATGTGTAATGCCCTCACCGGTTGGTCATTCTTATTCCTACGGAAGAATGCAATGCGACCCGGCGCCGGCGTAACGGGCGATACGACGACGCACTGTTTATCGAGGATATCGCAACGCAAAAACAATTAAAACCGAATATCCCGAAAATGATACTGTACAAGGAAGCGCCTCGAGTTGAACGCACAGCGCGGAATCGAGAGAATCATATTTAACGCGTGCAACACGGTTGTGTAAGCCGACACTCGGTCTCCTAATCCGACGAGCTGTAATATTAAAAGCGTCTGTCGTACGACACGAGTTATCCGACGACGAATGTCGAATGGGCTTGAACGAGCCCGCGGTGCACGCTTGGTACACGCTTATCCGAACGTTCGAGGACTGAAAATAGAACGGAGTACTTAGCGTTGATGAACGCAGCTCGATCGTCGATGGCGACGACAGCGAGGAATGTAGAGGATTCCTCGTGATGGTCCACGTAAATACGTCCTTCACAGGAAGCGCGCGTGTAACGCGTCTCTCTTGGGAAGGCGGGGATGCTTTTTCTCTCTCCGTTTGTTACGCACTGCTATCACACGCACGCACCATTCAATCCGGTCGTGATCCGGTCGCGGGCACGAGGCGGGTGCCTCGTAAGCAATAGCACCAAATAGCACAATGCCACCGTTTGTTTACAATTACGTTCCGAGTAGATTATCATTTATTAGATTCGGATTCACGACTCGCGCAAATATACGCTTTACAAAACGATCTCGCTGGGCCGCACTTTATCGCGATTCGTCACTGTAACATCGCTGTAGTATTAAAATCTCACAAGTCACAAGTGAACAATGAATTCGGGGAACTAACGAAACGTGCTTTCAGTACCGTGGACCTTGACCGAATGAAGCAGATTAGCAGATCGCTCAGCTGCTCGTCTCGCATCGTCGCGTTGCAAGCGCGGACCGGTATAAACAATCGACGATCGGCAGCGACGGCAGCGCGCCCCTCGCCGCGGTCGCCGCGTCGCTGTTGATATAAGTCGATATCTTCGAGAGCGCGCTAATTTTCGAACAATTAATTCTAAAAAAGGAATTTTATTAATTAGAAACCTGAAAGTGTATAAATTCTTTAAAACTAATTTTTGATTTTTTATAATTATATTCCACGACCTTTTTCCGGAAGAAAAATTAGGTGTATTTTGTACACCGGAATTTGTAGAAAAATGTGAAATTTTTATTATACACAATAATGTTCAATTAAAGCTAAGAGATCTTAGTCACTATCTTTAAGTCACTAAGACTAATTGACAATAAAAACTGTTGCAGGTCGAACTAGAACCTGCGGGAAGGTTACGACTGAAAATAGCCATGTGGAATGCACCAAGTAAGGAAAAATCTCAATATTCGATAAGCATACATGATTCAACAACATGATTTAATATTTTTAGTGCGGCAACCAAGTTTCTATGGAGAATATAGCGGCGGAGAACACAGCCGTGCTAAAGGCAAGAAGGACCGGCATGAGTTTAAGGAGAAAAAACAGCCCTTGAACCGTCGGAGAGCGATGCGACGAAGGATTCACCAAATCAATGGACACAAATTCATGGCCACCTTTCTGAGACAACCGACGTTTTGTTCGCACTGTCGTGACTTTATTTGGTACGTATGCCAGTGCAAAAACATATCGCTTCTCATCGCTTATAAGATCCTACGTACAAATACTCTTTGATAGCCGCGAGTGCGTGCTATCTCGAGATTATACTTGGAAAACGGGAGCATGCCTGAACTGATGTATATTTCACCCGCGATTACATTTACAAATACGTCTGTCAAAATTTAGTTATAATAATGCACATCGAATTATCGATTGAAAATTTGCAAAATGCAGGATTTGCATGCATTGGGTATATTTGGTTGGTACTTTCCTCGTTATCTATACATTAGTAATGCCAAGAGGAGATAATTCATTGGCTATAGTGTGTAATTAACAATGGTTTGCGTTGAAGACTGAATTTATTACATATATGGTTATTTTAACTCGGAAACTCGGGTGCGGAGTTAGAAAAAGCAGGCTTTTGGTATTGCTATATACAACCAGGGTATATTCCAAACGCTATTTGAGATAAATTTCCTTGTTTTAAACGGGTTGCATGCTTGGATTTTACAAGAGCACGTGCTTT
>NW_020224078.1:0-1371 GCF_003070985.1 Temnothorax curvispinosus | reverse complement strand
GTTGTATTACAATAATTATGTTGATATATGTATAGGGAGCACTGAGCAGGAATGAGTTCCGTTCTCGATTGGTAGTGTAGAGACTGTATATTAATTATTTTTTTTATATTAATTTTTTAAAATTTATATTATAAATAAAATTATAAAATAAATTATAATTAATGTAGATATATATATATTTCGCTTTTGAAGTTGAGTGATAGTGATATTTTTAAGTATTAATTAAAAATAAATGGATCATAAGTGATGATTTTCCTTTTTAGAATCTTTTTTACAATTTAAAATACATAATAATACATAATTTGAAAATTACAAAGAAATCGGCAGAGAGGGGGGGCTTATACTCAATATCTACATATATTCTTTATATTATTCTCCGTTGTGTGATAATGATTATAACATGAGAAATCTAACTTTCTAGCGGCTCAAAAACCATTGGTAAGCAGACCGAAAACGTTGATAGTCTTAAAAATAAAGTTGCCAAGTTGGAGAAGCAAGTAATTAATCTGACAAAAAAACACGTGGAAGGATCTAAGAAACCTGACCATGTTGTATACGGTCAGAAGCCCCTTCACCGCATTCCAAAAGCAACATCAGCTATATTTGGAAAGTCTGGTTGTAGCTGTAAATCTGTGCGGAGTTGCTCCTCACAGATTTGTAGTTGCGTGAAGAACAGCAACAAATGTGGTCTGTCATGTAAATGTGACAACGAAATGTGTCAAAATCAGGTAATATTATCATTTGAATGTATGATGTTTTTATGTATAGTAACCTGAAAATAAATTAATTGATATTTTACAGAAACCAGAATATGATCAAGAGAAGAATAAATTGTGTTGCAACTAGGCTGGGTTCGTCTTGACGCTTTCAGCGCTGTAAGCATCATTTTATCTTCGTTGCACATCGAATATCAAATGAAGATAGAACGATGCTTTCAGCGCTAAAAGCGCCAAAACAAACGCAGTCTTCTAGTCATATCTGTAAATAGTTTCTTTAAATTTTTAAAATATTTGCTTATAATTCTAAATTTATGAACAAATTTTATTATGGAATAATAAGAGTTTTTTAATAATATTAAGAACTGATTATTTCACAGACAAGGCCAGTTCAAAATTGGAAAGTCACTGGTTGTAGCTGTAAAGGGAATTGCTCCTCACGAATGTGTGGTTGCGTGAAGAATTCCAACAGCTGTGATCCGTCATGTAAATGTGACGAAAAAATATGTGAAAATAACAGATTGTGTTATAGAGATAGAGATATGTACTAACACATTAACATATGTTAATACAGTTATATTTTACAAATGTAAAGTTTAAAAGTACTTTATATATATACCTCTATTTTTGTACGGTGTACAAAATTTTTTTTATC
>NW_020224077.1:0-2546 GCF_003070985.1 Temnothorax curvispinosus | reverse complement strand
AAATGACGTAAGAATCACGTCATTATGACGACTGTCTGCTACCTGGGTAAGCATAATGCATGAGTAGATTTTATGGTATTCTTTCTTATCTGTAAGTAACGGATCATGAATAAGGAAAAATCACGCCGGGGCATTTCGTGACACGAGCAATCGGGGCAACCAAAAACGCCACGAATAAGCCTTCAAAGGAAAAACCAATTCGCAGGGGCCGTGGACGCCTTCGAGAAGTGGTTTCCCGTAATCGAATGTGAGCAATAAAGGCAATTAATGGAACAAGCGTTACATTTTTCCTCATAATTTTTTATACATATAATATGTAAATTCTGACAAATAAAGGCTTTTTCAAAGTATAAAGTAGATAAAAATTGCAAAAACGAAAGAAATCTATATAGTTTGTTCAATCAGAGAAAGTGTTACGCATTATTCCGTGGTTTGTTACGAATTACCCCGGCTTCGGGGCAATTCGTGACACATGACACAGCGATACATTTCTTGATATATTTCGAGACTTGTAAGAGAAAAACCTACATATTTTTTTTTCTTTTAAACTAGAGAGATGGACAATTACATCGCACTAATAAAAATTTTTTAAACATTTATACGACGCGAGAAAAAAATTTGAAACAAAAATGTGTCACGAATAGCCCCGGTCTCCTCTATATATATATATATATATATATATATATATATATATATGTATATATATATTCATACAGAAACCAATATGAGGCTGCCAAAAGACCTAGGTTTGGGTCGCATGGCTTTGTTACTAAATTGATTATATTTATATTGTTAGAAATCTTAATATTGTAGAATGAAGGAGAGGGGTTTTTAGTGGGTGCAAGCCCCACACTACCCCGCCACGCCAGACGGCCGACGCGTGACGCGGGTGTGCGTCAGGCATTTTCCCCTCCCTGGTTAAAAAAAAAAAAAAAAACTGCGTGTATACACTCTACCGGCATTAGGAATGCCTGGACATAATACATATACATATATGTCATATACATATCAAAATGTCCAGGCATTCCTGCCGGTCAGTGTACATACATTACATACTACGTCGCGTTAGAAAAAGTATGACCGGTGGACGACTGGATGCAACATATATATTGAAACAGTATAATATATAAGTGTCACAGTGTAGTACACTATATTGAGAAATTTATACATGTGTATCCCGGTGTATATAAAAAATGTTAAATGTGATAATTTGCATAAATTTCTAAAGCGTGTCGGTCTTAAAACACAGCTGTTACGTGAGCGAGCGAGAAGGTATAAGAGCAAGCGAGTCGTCAATAAGAGCAAGTAGGACAGTAACAGGAGTGAGCGAGATAAGAACCACGGCCCGCAAGAAAAAGACTCGATGCTCGATCCTCGATCAGATCCCCACCCCCGAGCCTTCTGCATGTGTTATTCTCACCTCGCTCACTCCAATTACTGTCTCGCTCGCTCACATAACGAAAAATCAATAACTTTGCGTTACCGACATTAGCACGGAACGCAACCTAAATCGTGCACGTATGTATGTGTTACCCCATGGCCCAAACGTGAACATTGGCTACGTAGTTCATGTGCACGTTTTACATCGTTCCTAGAGGGCGTATCGCGTTGGCAGATTACTAGAGACCCTTTGATCACCTAAAACCGGGCCGTGTCGTCTCTCATTCTTCTCTCTGTCATTAAATAGCAACAGACATCAATCAATACAATAGTATCAAACGTGACCACTTGAGGGCTCTGGTACTACCGCTTCCGTTCGCGTTCCCAAGATTTAAGAGATAAAATTCAATAGCCACATTTTTAGCAACAAAGTGCAACCATTAAACATCGGTTGAACGCAATTGGTTTTTATTTTTAAATTCAAATTAGTCTCACACATTATACAAAAGCTCAACGATTTCCTATGTTAAATACGTTCGATAGCTCTGCTCCATTTGATTGGCTCTTATCCGTTAGCCTCGAATGTTACAAAATGGCAACTGATGAGTCATTTCCGCTACGTTGAATCTCGTCAGTTGCCACGTAGTTCGCCATTGTGCCAGCACTGCCAGCTTTGCTACGTGACGCTCGTCATATATTTATCGTTTATTTAAACAATATACTGTATTTGTGGGAAGGATTCTGAACGTAACGAACGAAAATCGAAGACACTCATCTCTTGTGAGACGGAATGAAATTCAAGTATTCGTTGATAATAATCGTCTCTGTGTAACGATCGATGAGAGACATTACGTAGAGAGTTACAGAACAGGTTTCTTCTTCTTCTTAATTTGTGGCACCTAATCCTCCACGGCTCAATTGACGACCAAGAACCAGACAAAGTACAGAAGAGTTGGGGATATATACTTCGCACAGAGCAATGGTAAGCTGAAAATGCCTTGTAATAATTTAAGCACACATATCGAAATCACGTTAGTGTTTCAATCGAGCTCGTAGATACTTTCGTAATAGCTTTACCTGGGAGTTGATCATATATATGTATCTTAAAAAGAGATGAAAATTACAAAAATGAGGAAATTCATTAGAGTATCTATGAATAGTATTTA
>NW_020224076.1:0-3918 GCF_003070985.1 Temnothorax curvispinosus | reverse complement strand
CTGCGATCCGCGCAGAATGTATTTTGATAATACTATTACGCCCTGCGTAGAATGCATTTTTACAGTAATCACTGCGCTTTGCGCAGAATGCATTTTAATTTTATTTATTTCTTTGTGCGACAAATTTTTTTTGGTTTTTTTTCTAAATTTATTTATCATGATTTAAATGTTATTTTTTTATTTTCTGTCCTGTAGACATTATTGTGGCTAATTTTTTTTATTGTTAATTTTAATGGTATTTACAGTGTAAATATGCAGTGCAATTTAAATATGCAATATATTGTCATTATGTAATTGTCGTTGTTTTTATTCTTCCGGGAAGGGTAATAATATTTTCTCTTGTATAATTCTCAGACAATGTCTACGCATTTTTGGCATATCTGTTGAATATTTTTTATTTGAAGGATTTTCTCCCAATGCTATTGATACTGCAAATGCTGCTGCAAATATTCCACATGACGCAAGATCTGGCTGCTTGGTTACTTTTTCAAATATTATATTATTTTGTTCCGGATTAGGGTATCGTTTTTCAATGTATTTTTGTTCAAATAATGTTAGATCGTAATAAGAATGAGTATCAAAATACAAACTATCATATATATGAAGCATTAAACCATCATAGTAAATACAGTGCCAGTGGTTACTGCAATGCTGACCTCCGACAATCTGAACATCGGAAGTAAAGATCGGTTCAATCCAATGTAAATTTATTATGAAAAGAACATCAACACGAGATAGTATATCTTTCTATTATCATCATAATTTCATTTAAAGGTCGATCATCTAACCACGAATTTTCTTTTAACACGTTCTCTTCAATTGTTTGTGGCAGTGGATAAATAAGATTATTTATGTTAAAATCATTATTTTCAATTTTATCATTTAATATTATACATTTTTTTGGTACATTCTTATTTTTTTCACTAGTATGTGAAGACTTATTAATGTTGATTGACAGTTTTTCTGAATTATAGTCATTATCCTTATTAGAAAGAAAATTTTCTTCAAATAAAGTTTTCACACTTGTTATTGGTATCTCACTTTGCTCGTTTAATCCAATAAAAATAGGTTTATGGTCTGAGAAAAAAGTTTCGTATACTCCAGCAGTGTAATTAAGTATTCGATCAGATATAAATATTACATCGATTTGCGTATTATTTGTAGTTGAAACGTGTGTTGAAAGAGCACGTTTAAAATTTAATTTTTCTAAATGTTTTTCCAAAAATCCTCCATTATTATACGAATCGTAGTTAAAATCACCTATTACAATATTTTCATTACCTAATGATTTGCTCAAAATATTACTTAATTCATAGATAATAAATGCTGTATTAGTTACTGATGGTGACTTATAACCTGTAATGATTTGTACTTCATTTGCAGTTAGAAGTATTAAATCAATATGTCGATGTCCATTTATTGTTTTATCTTTTTGTATATGTCCATTAATATTTCCGTTCAGTTCTTTTTTTATAAAACATATTATTCCTCTTGTTGATCGTTTATCATAATTATCTAAACGGAAAATAATATTAAATCCTTCTAATGTAAAATTATCATTTGCTATTGTTTGTGTTTCTGAAAAAATTAAGTGGTCAGTTTGTTTATACCATTTATCACAATTTATATTAGTAATATTTTTATTCAAAGATCGTACGTTCTGGTATATAATTTTTATTATATTTCCTTTTATAACTTTTGAGTACGCTAATTCAAGAATTTTCTCTTGTTTAAGTTTTTTTATTTCCAATTCCAAAGAATTTTCTGGGGATGGTTTTTTTGGAGGTATAAAACGACCCAAAATGTATAAATTTGATATTTTAGTTACTCTACTTAGTGCTACGTACAACATTGATCTCGTCATACGATAATTATTTCTCAGATCAATGCATACTTTCTCATAAGTTTGGCCTTGGCTTTCATGAATTGTTAAAGCTTCAGCAGGCGTAATTGGGAACTGTTCTCTTATAATTTGGTATCCTATTCTATCATTAACATTCAATATGACAGAAATTCGTGATGAAGGAACTAAACACATTTCCATACAATTTTCACTCATATACTTTACATATGGTCGTCTTTGCTCAACACCAACCTTATCATTATGAAAATTTAGCTATATTTTAACTGGTTCTATGGTACCTGGTTTAAATGTTATATACTTCAAAATTCCACAGGTTCCATTAACTAGGCCATCTGCAATATCTATATTATTGGTTATCATATAGTTGATTCCAATTTTTAATGTGGTTTTAGAATCTAAACCACTGCATTCTGTTCTTTTTTTATTTTTTAATGATGTTAGCAGTTTATTTTTTGTTTTACTATTTACTTTTCCTAAAATGGAGTCTATTGCTTTAAATTCATAAGCGATTCCATTTTTTAAATCTATCTTCAATTTATTATAAATATCCACTGAACGATTGTCAGCATATAACTTTACGGCGTCTATAGGGATATTATCTTCTGTCGTTTCTCTTGATCTTATTAGATCAATATTGTTTTCAGACATTGTTCCTCTCACAAGATTGTTAAGTGCTTCAATAAAATTTTTATCTTTTTTTTTGTCTCATTATTTCCGTTAATTCAAATAATTCAAATTCGCTCCATAATACATTTTCTGAAAAAAACGCTTAACATGCTTGATTTAGGTGGGAGATATATCGAAGTATCCATAACCGGTGGTAATTGATAAAGATCTCCTACCATCAAAACAGAAACTCCACTAAAGCTTCTGTCTCGACCCATTATTTGTCTTAATCGTGTATCAATTCGACTAAACATCGTACTACCCACCATCAATATTTCGTCTATAATTAATAATTTTAATCCAAATAAATTCTCTCGTATAGTATTAGCCACATCTTCTGACAATTCTGGCATTTGTCCTCCGTATTGTGTTACTGGCAAAGCAAAAGCTGTGTGTAACGTTACTCCACCTATTAAAAATGCTGCTTTGCCAGAGGGTGCACATAATAATACTTTCACTTTATTATTATTTTCACCAAGCATATCATCAAAGTAATGCAGCAATACCTGATAAATCGCATTAATCACTTTGCTTTTTCCCACACCAGCAGATCCGCTTAAAAATAGTCTAATTGGTAACTTTCCATTCTTGAAACAATGTAAAACATGCATTGTAATTTCTCGTTGTTCATCATTTAATTCGCGAAGTATATTCATCATTTCTTTTTTTGTAATTTTAGACTACTTATTTTCCTTTTATTTTTATTTAAGCCATTAGCAATACCAGTTTGAGTAAATAGGAGTAATCTACCTCTTGCTCCTTTTCTACATTTGTTTTTATAAAAGATTCTACTTCTTCATCTTCAATATCTTGCTGATCTTTTTGTGCTTGATCTAATGCATTGTTAATTTTTGCATCACCTATAACTGAGTATTTCTTTCTATTTTCTTCTATTTTTTGAATATTTTCTATGTAAATTCGCTCACAATCTTGTGTCTCCACATTGTTTAATTCATTTTTCCATAGTAAAAATAATAAAACCTGTTCTCTGAAATAATTATATCGATCTTGTTGCAATTTATATTGATTAAATCTAACAATTTTCAATTTATTTCGTTGTTTAATTTCACCGTCTTTACTATAATCATCATCGCTATCACTTTCATTTTTATAATTTTTATGTTCTAAGTTCGTCGCAAAATCTGCAAGACAAACTTCAGGATATTTAGAATAATTTCGATTCTCGTACTTTTCGATAATGTTTTTGTAATAGATATCCGTTGAATCCTCGCTAATTTTTTCTAAATGTTTTTTGTTTTTCAACATTCATACACGCTCTTTTTGCGGAGAGGTGTTAATATAAATAACAGCTCTACTACACAATGAAAGTGGTAGACCGAGAACGTGATAAACTGCTTCTTGTGCAGACATAGTATTACCGTTTATAA
>NW_020224075.1:0-50345 GCF_003070985.1 Temnothorax curvispinosus | reverse complement strand
GAGGAAAAAGAGAAAGAAGATAAGGCAATACGCGCAAAAGAATAGAGGAAGATGACGAAGATGACCGCAAGATGAATAAAAAAAAATATCAAGCATGAAATTCTCTCGAGGATGAATCAAGCTGCGGAGAGCGCGGTTTTGTTCTTGGCTCGCATATACGCTCCGCGACGTTCCTCGACGAAGTCTCAGGGTGGGGGGTATTTAGAAGCAGGTGTGGCTGAGTCAGCATCCCCAATATAGACGTACGTTTGTTTAGTAGAGAGCCGACTCCCTACGGAGGAGCACCTCCCGCCGATCGCAGGTCGCCAAGCGCGCAATACGAGCTCGATTTTATCGAGGGCACATCGACCGATCCGACCGGGAATTGATTGATATATATCTTTTTAACACGGCCGCACATTCCCGGATCATTCCACTGACCAATCGAGTTAGCGATACCGTCGTGAGATTACCGAGGGTCCAGCCGTCCCAGTGAGATTCCTGAATATATCGCTATCGCCGCGCTGCAATTCTCTATCACGCTGTCTGCGTGGCTGCCACTTTACTCCCTAGGACGGGGACCCGAATCTGATAGCGAAGAACCGAACAAAGGAATTATGCCGACGGGATCAGCCACGTTGTCGGAGGATAATCGTGGACGTTAATCGTCATCGTCGAAGTAACTGCGGCTCGCGCGAGAGCGGCGGCTACTAGATGATCGACATGTGCGACGACTACCCGGAGATCGTCGGCACCGACACTCTCAAGCGCTGCTGGGTCCTACTGCGTTAGTACATGCTCATCAGATTCTCTACGCGAAACCGGTGCTCGAAGCATATTTAGAATTTAAGAGGAATTACGTTTGCGGATGACTAGTAAGACTGGAAGCGCGCGCAGATTTGTTAAAGCGATTCGATGCTGGGTCTAAAACCTTCACGAGCGAGTCATTTGCCAGTGCAAACATGCAATCTTGTAATATTCTGGAGACAGGATTACTTAGGCTTACGCTTGAATATTTAGGACTGTACTCTTAATAATACGTATTTCGTTGCAGCCGAATACGATGATAGTCTCGCGATTATCAACATCCGTAATAAAATCTTGGGATGTCATAGGTAGCAGCACCACGAGCGAAGACTTGGGCAACGTTTGCCGCCTACTGGATGCCGACCTGAGGCCTCTCACGCCCGACGACACGTGCAAACTCTCGCGAGAGATCTTCGAGGAGCACAAGCAGATAGCTGAGGAATACCTTAAGGTCCAAACGGAGATAGCGTTGTTAAGCCAGCACAAGAACGAGATGCTGAAGAATCTGAGCGTCGACAGTCTCCGGCAGCAGCAGGAGCTACGGAAGCTGGAAGACGAAAAGGTTTCTCCTTTTTATTACTCTTTGCATAAATTTCGCACTCGCTTGCAGCGTTGGAGCCGATGGATGATTTCTTGTTGATGATAATGTAACTTTTAAAATATCCTTGAGCTTTAAAAAGGCTTCAAACATCGATAATTATTGCAATTGACGCGATGACTTTCAGGAGTCCCTGCTGAAACTGTGTCGCAATCTGACGCGGCAATTGCAGATCATGAAGGATCAGAGGGGGGCGTTGACGAGTGCCGCTGCCGCGTCGACGATAGGGCCCGCCGTTTCGGGAAACAACGGCTGGGTGGTGGTACCTCACCGTCAAGACCCATCGAGGCTCTCTTGAGATGCTGCGACTTGACGTGTTTCAAAGGTCTCGACGATAAGTGTACTTACGCTACGTTGCACGGTCCCGACGACTAGTCGGTGATGCGCAACGCGGATGGAATTACCTTGAGATTCCAATCCAATTTCGTACGAATGTAAATCAACACCGCGTCGCTTACTAGAGTAAGTGAATCAGAGTGGTCGCCCATAGCGGAAGATCATTTCCGATCTTATCAAAACTCGCTATCTATCCACGCGCGGTAACCGTACAATTGACTTTCGATTTTTCGACATGAAAAGCGCAATTTCAAGTACGCGCTTGCAGATACGCCTTCCGTTAGTTTTTTTTTTCCCCACAGTCACATCTTTTGTCTTCTACGCATTCTCGTTTGCGGCACGAGTTCAATTAATACAAGATATACAATCAATACAAGAGAGTAAAACAAACACACACACTCACACTTTCAAACGCAAGTGCGACAATATCATTAAAAATGTTAGAGAATATAGAATATGGAAGATTTTTTTGATTGCAAAGCCTCGAAGGCATTGTTAATAATGAATTGCAATCTAGTCCTATCGATTCATCGAGTCATTTGTTTACATTTTGACATATAATATGTATGTATATTGTGTGATGTAATATGCAGCTTTTAGTATTTAAACTATTGTCTATCAATGGAAAGTATTTTATGCGCTTATTTCTATGTGATATTCGCAGTATACAGTATACATACAGTATTTGCAGTATAGGAATGTCTCAGACTTATCATGATGTCCATTAATAGCAGATTCCTGAGATCATTTTGAAATAAAAATCCGAAGTTGTCTGAAATTTGCGTGCTCATGCATGGCATATCGCACAGTAGTGAAGATATTTTCAAGTATCAATCTCGAAATGGATATAGGTCTGCATCCTTTCATTACTGTATGATATACTGTACATTCGACCGTGTCTGATTGAATTAATCATGTGTCAAAAACACAATCCACATCCTGTTGCTACTTTTAGTTAATTATGCAAGAGATTAAAAATTTTTTTTTAATTTCTCGCTTTGCTAATATGTGGTTGTCTATGTAAATAACTATTTTACGTCTTGCTTGCGAGCCTGACTTCTCTGCAATGACAGATCTAACGAAGTAACATTACTCAAGTCAGTGCACTAATCATGATATATACAGGAGCGTACTAGTGTTTCCATTTGAATTTGACGAATTAAATGCAAGGCAAATATAATATTTGGAATAAATACGCGTGAGGCGTGTATTAAAAAGATTTTAAACGATGTTAAGCGCATGAAGCGCTTGTTAGAATTAAAATAAGTACGGGAAAATGCGCATATGTCGATAGCGGTTACAACGGATTGTCTTTTCGTAGAAAATGATATTGGAAATGATAAAGTTTCGCGCGTGTTAACGATTGGCGGCGACTGCAGCTCGCAGCTAACGTTCTCATTTCTGTTCCTATGTTAAGTATAATGTAACGAGAGCCTGAAATTATCCTCGTGAATTACCTTGACAGCGATAACAAACAATCAAACAATTATACGCTCTGCGAAAATTCTCGATAGGTTCTCTCTTGAGAATCGCTAATGAAATCGTTGTTTAAATATGTGAAAATGTAATATATAATTGTAAATATATCTCTGAAAGCTGCCGTGAGATTTACTAACGTGTTCAAGATCTTTTATTATGTATTCCCGGCACGGAGACGCTAGCGCTAGTAAAGTTAGAAGAACGTCTCGTATGAACATATGCTACTGATAGGTCATTTACAAGATCGATGAAAGACTAATGGCTTAATAGCGGCGAACTTGTTATACGGGAAACTATGGAAAATCTAGTCTGTCGTGCATCGAATCCGCTTTTTTTGCAATCAGCGGGTTAATCTATTGTTGAATCTATTGCTGTACATTGCTATATCCGTGCGTATCGTAACGATCTGGCGCAGATCCGCGCGCGCGGGGCTCATGTATTTCACGCAAAAAACGCAGGACGTGGAACGTGTCCGTCATGCAGAATGAAGTTCTGGTGGAACTGGATGGGGAAGATTAAACGCCACGGAATCAATAAACTTGGCTCCAGTCTCGTTCGATATCTTGACTGAGGGAAAGCACGAGAGATAGAAAGAAAATAGGACACGACCGGTTAACCGGGGGGAGAAAGCAGAGGGAGGTTGCGAGTTGCGAGGGCGAGACGAGATAGATGAATGAGAAGAGGGGCGGGAGGGAGGGCACGAGGGGTGCGCATATGTGGGCGGACATTGGGTAGACGAGGACGAGTGCGGAACTATAGTGATTCCCGATTAACCGAGAACAAGGGAGAAGGATGAAAAATGGGGAGGACGATGGGGTGCGATTGAGGCTCTCGGTAAAGAGGAAGAGAGAAATAAGCTAAAATACATGTACGCGCGTGCGTGAGCGGAGGGAGAGACTAAGGGGAGAGCGGATTGAGTGTGTAAGAGAGGGAGAACGGCATGGCCAGAGGGGAAAGACGAGAAGCGGAGAAGCTGAAGAAGGGGCAGAAGACAGGCCGGAACTTCAGACGTCTACGGACCTGCCCGCGAGTCTCGTTCCCTCCCTTTAATTAAGTTTTTGCACGTTTTTCTCGCGCTATCATTTTCTCCCGTTAGAGTTAGGCCGTCTTCACCGAGCGAGAGGAGACCCTAATCGCGAGAGATCGGGATGGCCCACGCCGCGTCCAACGATGTCAACGAGAAGAGCTACATCCTGGACGCGAAAAAGAACCTCGAGGACGTGAGTAAACCGTCTCCATCTCGCTCTGCTCGACGGCGGAGGATATGGTCTACCGTGTCGAGCGCGCACATCCGGTTCCGTTTTTCTCTCGTTCGCGGAAGCGAAATCATCGCCGGCGAAGCGACGCGCGACGTATCAGATCATTAAACGGCACTACAACGAGGAGAGAACGTCTCGTATCTATCTCTCGTGTGTGTTCTTTCTTCCGTCTTACCGAGATTTGCTACGCGAAGGAAACGTAGTGAAAATTGCAATAAGGTTTTTATTTTTCTAGGATATTATACTGACATTATGACGGAAATTACGATATTTTTATTCAAAGATGTTACGTTTTACAAAAAAATTACTGTGATTATTCGAATACTTTATTTGATGTACAATTTAAAACATTCAAGTTCCCCTAAAGTGAGAAAGAAGTCTTACAACCCGAGTTTGGTTGCTTTTATGCAAATTGAACATTTTGTAGTAAACTACAATATCGATATAGTCATTTTTCAGACATGAAAAAAGATTGATTGCATATTAAGCCTTTATTATAATTAAGTTTTTATACGTTGGTAGAATTTAAAATACGCGCATAAACTTTTCAGAAGCATTATAATTTCGGCTGATTCAAGTAAAAAATAATTACTCGTCAATTTTTTTAGCAACATATGCTACAATATGTTACAGCTTTAATAGAATGTGAAAAAAGAATACGCTCTTTATGTAATTTGTATTACGTAATAGTTTTTTCCACATACGAGGGGAAGTTTTGCTCGAGATATAAGCAAATCTCTCGGGATCTATCAAGTGAATAGCCACCGCACGGCTATCGAGCAACCCCGTCGCGTGATTTACTAAAAGTAATTTCGCGAATGACCGTGCTGGAGAATCGCGAGAATCCTCTTAGCGATTGTAAAAAGTGTACGAGAAAGTTACTATATACGCCACTTTCGCTACCTCGTTAATTCTATTCGCTCTTAACCCGCGGTGTTAAGCGCAAGAAAGTCCGCGATCTTGATTGCTCTCGCTGCGATTCTCGCTCGATTCTCCCCGCGGCGTGTAATCGCGCGAGCCGAACAGAAACGCGCAATTACGGCTCTTCTCCTCGCGCGAGCGCGGGTTCCAATATCTTCGAGATTGAAGTTTCCGTCGTCTTGAAAAGAGGGAGGGGGAGAGAGAGACGCGGTCTCTTAACAATTCCATCCGCGATGAGAAATTTCCGCGATGACATTTCGCCCGATACGCTCGTTTCAATCAATGCCTCCGTGATTTCTCCCGCGCGGTTCTGCCTTTCGCGAAGAGCTGTCATATCCGTCTAAGACGTACACTGCCAATGAAGGTACTCGTATGGATGCGCGAGCACCCGCGAACGACGGAAAGTGCATAGAAAAAAAATGGAGTGTCGAATCAAACTTGTAGTTTTTGTACTTGTGTATACTCAAATTAACGCGCTCATTGTTTCGTATATACGCAACAATCTATATAATCTTTTTATAAGAATTTGATAATCTTTTACCTGACGGAAATATTTTGCTGAAAATACTATGAAAAGTGAAATAAAATTATTGAAAAATTTTGAATATATTTTAAATTGAATGTAATGTAATATTGTAAAATATAAGAAAAGTTTAATTATACTGTTGAAAAGTAGTAACAAATTCTTTGAAATATTAGGGGTATAACGAAATTAACTGAATTTAACTAAAAACTGAATTTTTACTGAAATATGGATGGAATAATAATGAAATGGGGTCAATTGAGAGAGATTCTGAAATACATTTTAGCAAAATTTCGTTATATTTTCGGTTTAATTCTCACAAGTAAACCCTCTTTACCTTCTACCCTCGTGATTAAAATGAGGACCTTGGGAAATTATTTATAGGCATGCCTCAGCATCATTTAAGGCTAGTCAGATTTGCTGCAAAATTGTCAGAAACACCAAAATTCAGATGGATAATTGTTGATGGCTTGGTGGGGTCTAGCGTACAAACTGATGCATTGCATGTACTTCTATGGGTAATGTTGTTTCTGAATGTTTCCACAAAATTACCCCTGTTTGCAGCGACTATAGCAGCAGCTGAACGCAGTTTCGTTACTTTGGTGATCGCCTGGTAGATTGGATGACGGTGATGGAGATAAATATATGGTTGGATGGATGTACTTGTATAGAGGATGTGTCCCCAAAAATACCATGTGACTCTCCGTGAGTCGCGATGGTGAGACTCCACAAATATTAAACCCGCCTAGCTCTTGTCGTCCGATAAGATCGTCAGTGAGAGCGTCGATCAGGACAATGAATATTGTTGTCAAATTTGTTTATATATTTAAGTCGGCGCGGCCGAGCGCTCGCGAGAAAGCGCGTTTTTGTCTGTGCGCGCGGTTAATTAATGTGATGCCATCTTGGTAGGGGCACATGCGGCCACCATGCTACTCTATTCTACTTAATCATTATCTATAAATTATAATAATTTATTTATAAAATCAAATTAAAGAAAACGCCGTTAAACGGTCAGAACTTGGTTGCCTAATAATATTATTCGCGTGAATTTTACACGCAATTCTTCAGGTACATGCAAATGCAATTATCAGTTTGGGCGGTAGACCCCGCCAAGCCACTAACAATGATTCTGAATTCTAGTGCTTCTGAGAATTTTGCAGCAAATCTGACTAGCTTTAAATGATCCTGAGGCATGCCTAAATCATTTCCCAAAGTTTCATTTCAATCGCGAGGGGGTAGAAGGTAAGGGTTTACTTGTTAGTTGAACTATATATAAAATAACTTCATTGAAGCAAGTTTTCTTTGTTTAACGCTATATAATCTTATTTTATGATTTCTACGTTAAAACTAAAAATATTTTTAAATCAAGAATATTCTTTCTCTCTGTGTGCGAGCGACGAGAGGGATGAAAATCCTCGTTACCCCGTCGGGTTTTCTCTCGATACACGAAAGAGGAATACGGATACGTTCTCGCACACAACTGTCTTGTATATGACTATGACGCATTGTTTCGGAAATTTCGACAGGTCGGCAGTGTCGCATCGGAAGAGTCCTACGATGACACGAGACACCTAGTCGGGGTAAGGGTTGCGCATCTACACAGGAAAAAAAGAAGTGTCAAATTAAAACTTATATACTCGTATATACACAACAATCTATAATTTTCTTATAAGAATTTTAACTTTTTTTCTTGATTGAACTATGTAAATGACTTCATTCAAGTAAATTTTCTTCGTTTAACGCAATATAATCTCAGTTCCAAGATTATAGATTGCAGTTTATACTCGTATAAACGTATATTCCAGTATATAACTCTTGATTTAACTCTTCTTTTTTTCTGTAAATTAATTATAGAAATTGACTATTTCGCCATCTTCCTTCACTCATTCCCATCTCCCTCTAATTATTATTGGAGCGACGAGCGATTAATTGCCACGGACGCAGCTTCATTATATGCCCGTTCTAATTTGCAAGGCGAGATACCCGGCTGCGTACAACAAGCATGGATTAATTGGCGCGCGACAGAAACTTCCCAAGTAGCTTCGCTGATATTGGCCTATCGATTAGTCCCGCGTAATGTTGTTCCGACGCGCGACGGGACGATGCACTCCTCCGACGCGACGCGACGTTCAATTCGTCAATTAGTCACGGGCCGTTGGCCTACGACCTGGCGCACGTGCGTTATCATTTTCTCGCAGCGCTCTTTTAACTTTTATCGCGCCGCTCCCTCTCCGCTACGCTCTCAGCTCGGTATCGCTCCAAATTATTCCGCTGAACTACGATCGCGCGTAACCGTTTAGCTCCTGCCTGTCTTAGCTAATTTGCCTACGCTGATAATTTATACCCGCGTATTTTTATTTACTTTTAACCGGCGCCTCGGAATTAACGGCTTTTTCCCTCGCTCGTGCCATTAATATTCATCAGTATGAAAATATATGCGGACGCTCGTAGAATATTCGCGGGTACGAGCTCGAATACGCAATGTGACATCTAATTAACGTTTAACGTTAATTAACGTTAACATATCGCGATACTCTGAATACACTGAATACGATCTCTTGCCGCGTTTATCACTGCGAAAAGCACTCGTGCTAATGTCGGGGCGTGTTGTAGGAGCAGGAAGGAGAGTCCGACAAATTCAGCAGCCTGCCGCTCGCGAGTTTCAATTTCATCAATTCCATCATCGGCAGCGGCGTCATCGGTGAGAAAAATGATCTATAGCTTTAGATCTAATTTCGAGATTATATAATATCGTTGAAAATTATATATCGTCAAAATAATTGTAGAAGGGAAAAAGAAATCCGCTTGACATTCTGCGAAGCCCTATCCTAAAGTCGGCTAGATTAATGTGAATTTTTACAGGAATACCGTATGCTCTGCATCAAGCCGGCTTCGGTCTCGGCATCGCCCTGTTAATCTTAGTAGCGGCACTGACCGATTACTCGTTAATTCTTATGGTGCGAAGCGGACACATTTGTGGCGAGATGAGTTATCAGGGCCTGATGCGAGCGAGTTTCGGCCGCGTCGGCTTCTACATCCTCACGGTGTTGCAGTTCATTTATCCGTTCATAGGTACGTTAATGCTTGAAGGGATGCTATCCCAAAGAACGTTTATAGTAAATAATAAATAAATAATGATATTTATCTATCTTTATCCATGTCGACCGTCATATTTCGACCATGTATTTAATCAACGCATGAAACGCTTTTATCGTTGCAGCGATGATCTCTTACAACGTCGTCGTCGGCGACACGGTCACCACGGTCCTGGTAAGAATGACGGGGACGGACCAATGGAACATTTTCGCTCATCGAAACATCGTCACCCTCTTGACGACCCTCTGCATCATCGTCCCGCTTTGTCTGTACAGGAACATCGCGCGGTTAGCGAGAATCTCCTTCCTCTCTCTGGTCTGCATCGGGTTCATTCTCCTCGCCATCTTCATCCGGATGGACACCATGTCCGACACGGTGTAAGCGAGAATTTCGCCTGTAGTTCATGGGGAAGGGGGGAGGGTCACTGTGTTATCTCCTGTAAATTCGCTATATGATTGTAATCATAGGCGTGATTGATTGCAGCCCGAGTCAGAAGGACAGCTGGAGGTTCGCCAATTTCTCAGGGATCGTCCAGTCCATCGGTATAATGGCGTTCGCCTTCATGTGCCATCACAACACCTTCCTGATTTACGGCTCGATTGAGAGAGCGACCCAGCAGAAGTGGGACGTGGTGACGCACTGGTCTCTCTTCACCTCTTTCCTGATCGCCGCGGCATTCGGGATTGCCGGCTACGCGACCTTCACGTCGTACGTTCAGGGCGATCTGATGGAGAATTACTGCTTGGACGACGATCTGATGAATTTCGCCAGGATCATGTTCAGCGGCACCATACTCCTCACCTTTCCGATCGAGTGCTTCGTTACGCGCGAGGTAATGTCTCTCATCCTGGTCGGTCTAACGCAGATCGGAGAATTTGCAAGAGTTTTACGATCGCGATTTATATTACCGCTTCAGGTGCTCATGACGGCGATCAAGGGGACGGAAAAATTGGAGGGAGACGAGGCTTATGTGCCTGACTCGGACCGTAAGTACCTGATAATCACCTTGGCGATATTATTCATAGCATATCTGATCTCCACGTGGACGGACTGCCTCGGCGTCGTTCTCGAGTTGAACGGCATCCTCGCCGCGGTGCCGCTCGCCTACATTCTGCCCGGTCTCTGCTACCTCAAGCTCGAGGAGGGGCCCGTCCTCTCGTCCAAGAAGCTGCCGGCGCTCGGCCTGATGGTCGCCGGTATTCTGGTCGCCATCTCGGGTCTCCTGCTGATTATATTCAACAATAATTCAGTCGGTACCTGCTTTCACGGCATAGCGTCGTATTGCACCCCCGAAAATGGGACGACGCCGTATAGCGAGGTGATCATGGTGTCCACCGAAAACTACAACAACACGGAGAGCCCGAGATCTGAGCTTAACGGTTAAGCACGGTAAATCTCTAGCTTAATCGTAGGTCTGCTAAATTGGTGAAAGTATAGCCGGGTGATTAATTTTGTGGGAGAAATAACGTATAACATTTTGACGCATCCAATATATAATTGCTTCGAAAATCTCAAAACGTGAAATTTTACAACAAACTTGCGGGAAAAGAGTTGAAAGTTTCTACAAGATCAGATACGGCAGGATTTTATCTATGACTAAATATATTATTCCAATGAGAGGGTACCCGAGATTATAATACCGTGTCGTTAAACGGAAAATAAAACTGCGCAAATCAAACTGGTTGTAAATCAAACTAGTTGTAAATCAGGTTTAAAGAGAAATAGCGATTGTGCTATTGTGATGTCCTAATCGATAGATCTCATATTGTGGAAACATTTTATGCTCTACAGTAGACTTTAATATTAAATATGTGGGACGTAAATTTATAGGGGAAAAAAAAACGGAATGTTATTGTTTACGTTAACGATGGGGAACATTTAATTATATTGGACAAAATACTGTTCCCTCCACGATTTTATTCCACGATATCGGGATGATATGATTGGAAAATCATATATCTCGAACGCATGATTATCGCAATATAAAATCAATGCAATATAGGATTCGGCTTACGAGCGAGAAATCCGTAAAAAAATTGGCAATAGATATATAATCGTTCTTTCCGTCATTTAGTAAAGTGTACAGACCTATATAAATGTTTGTCGCACACAAATTTACCGAGTCACAGAGTAAAATCGTAATCTTTCAAGTGTGTAACGAGTTTGGGATTTACGACTGAAGACGATTAATCAATTCTCCGCGACGCATATTATTAGAGTCTCAGAATCTTAATGTACCAATCGAGATAATTATTGAACTTCCGATACTATTATTGTACGTAATATATAATATATATAGAAAGGACTCTTGTGTATTTAGTCCTGATAAAGTTCCAGAGGTACGGCTCTAACGTGAAAACAAAATCTCTGTGGTTATAAAAAATGCGCGAATTTTAAGGAATATATTATAATTTTAAAGAATAGTTATTGCGATTAGAAAATGATGACTAGGCAACTAACGTATAGAATACGTGAGCTAAAATATCATTATATTTTTAAAAAGATGTTGAACAGACAAATAGTTTATAAACGAGAAGATATTATGTATATGTACGTTGTATATCTATATATACACCACACATATATGCACACTACGTTTGTATTTTTTCGTGATACGGGACTAATATTGAATGTTGAAAGTAAGAAACATACAAACGGATCTATAATGTTCATAAAAGATAATGCGATAATTAGCGGCTTAAAAGCTTTTTATTCGCAACTTGTTCTACCTTACCTAGATTCTTGACATGCTCTGCGTTTTCTTTTTTGAAGAAAGAGAGAATCGGAAGAAAGAGAGAACCAGCACTGATAGTTTTTTAATTTTTTACGACTCGTAAAATCGTTTTTAAAAGTATTTTTTGCATAAGTTTTTTGATACGATTAAACTCAAGTATTTTGTTTGCGATATGAAAATAAAAGATATAATAGCATAAAATAGGACGAATAACGACAACACTTGACATACCGGTGCAATCATCGCTTAGATTTACCGCTGCAAAGTTTAGTTGATCGGAAGATTTGGCTATGAGGAGTTACATTGTATGTTCATAGTTCAAAAGACAAAAAAGAAAAGGGGAGCCAAAGTGTCTGTAATGTATCAAAATATAATATAGAGCCGCAGTGGAAATGACACAATCAAATCGGGGGGCAAAAGTGAATTTCTCTTTTTACCCCCCAAATGACGCTTTACACTTACAGAAAACAAACACTGATGCGAAAAAGACCACATACAAGAGGAAAGTATTTATTCGCGCGTAGCTCGCGTACTATAGTACATAAGGCAAAAGAATCAAATATGTTTACCTGTTTATGCACATTTGAATATAAAGAAAGATATATAAAAAGCATATTTGAGATAAAAAACTATATAAAGACTCTAAGTTGGTACATACATTATAGGAACGGCCTAGGGAAAATGGAATATATATTATCGGTGAATATACACGTGATGAGGCAAAGCGAGAGAGATTTTGTGACCGTGTATCGCATGTTATCACGCACATACACATCCGCTGTTTCGTGTCGCAGTGAAACAGACGCCTCGTTCGAGCGACAAGACTTGTACACGTTTAGTGACATTTACGTTCGCAGCGTTATCATTATACACGTGCGCGTCGCACATTGGCGGTATTCCTTATATAGATATAATGTATAATTTAACCGGCAAAATAAATGTAAATCTATATGCACGTACGAGAGAGGAAAGGACAAGACTCGCGTTTTGCGCCCTTTAGGGCCGGTTTTTCCAACCTGTTGGTAATCTAACTAATAGTTAAATCATATGTCTATCTTTGTTTAATGTAAAGGATAAACAAAGACATATATATGATTTAACTATTAGTTAGTTTATCAAAAGGTTGGAACAACCGGCCCTAAGAGCGTCCACATATTATTCGCCCCGCCGATCTCTTTTCGATCGCTCGTTCGCTCGTAACGCACTGACTGGATAAACATTACGTGGTTGTGACAGTACTGTAGTAATGTCAAGATTATCGTTATTGATTTAAGATACCAAGACACGGAGCGCGCATATATACGACCAGACATAAGTAGTAAAGTTTATCACGCGTGGACATGAGTAACTCGTATAATTGAAACATGCAGAATAAAGACTTCCCAACTCTTTTCCTTTCGCTCTCGTAACGTGACGCGCCCAGCAAACGTATGATTTAATTGTAAAACGACTCTCTACAAACAAATAGGACACGTGTAAGCGACTAATAACTCGGACCGTCCTGTGATATTATTTTTAACGACGCTTCCTTTATGATTTGTCTCTATAAAGCTTGACCGCGTAGAGAGGGAATTTTTAAACTATATATGTTTAGTGTTTGGCGATTAAGAAGGCAAAGATCAAAAGAATTTGACTCGATGCGAACGACAGACTGATCTTTTTACGCTTGAAGACATTAAATTTGACAATTTCGCGTTGCAAGACGCCGTGTATTAGTAAAGCTAGTATCAATCTGTTGCGTCCGAGAAAACATTTATAAGTGCCAATTTCGACGAAAGAGAAAAGAAAAATTTATTAGACTAATCCAATCTTAATGTTCGTAAATATATAAACGTGAACGTATTATTTATGATTGTTCTATATTGACGTTAAGTAAACTTTACACACGTTGGAGATCGTTGAATGGTATAGTGAGGAGAACGGAAAAGAGGCCACAGATATTTTAAATAACGAAGCGTTTAAAAAGCAAATATCTCGAATAAAAATGTTGCATCTCAAACAGAGAATAAACGTGATGCGCGCATGCAAATTTTATCGCATGCATTTTTCATGAGGTATCTATATATTATTATGTCACAGATGTTATTAATGGAGCCACAATATTTTCTTACGTAATTTATTTTTTCCTGAATATAAAAGTATTAACATAAAGCTATAAAAAAAAAGTTCGAAAATTTATAAAAGAGACGGGAATATTTTAAATATATTATTTTGATAGAAAAGTGTGAGAGATATCTCATAAAATATCGATTTTTCTATATTTCGATTTATATCTTATTTATACATAAAATCAACAAGATAAATCGATTAGTATCTACATGTCAAAAAATTCTTTCATAAATTTTGCGCTTTCGACATATTTGAGGGTTGCAAAACGAAGACACTTTCTCCTTACCCTGGTATAAAAGAACGTAGTTTATTATTCGTGCAATATTAAAATTCTATGTGATTTCATACCAACTTAAATATCCCTCCAACGATGTTTGCTTTGGTTTTAAAGCATTCCGTTTCTCCGGACAAACGTAATTTATTTACAAAGCGTTTCGAATTAGTTGAAGTTGAAGATTAGGAGAAAGAAGCGACGTCTCCTCCGCGAGTACTTTCTCGCGATGCGAGAAAGTGAAGTAGAATCGCGGTGGGTCACGCAACGGAGAGGACGTTACGGGGAAGCATGGGAAAATGTGCCGCGACGTAATTTCACGCAGACGGGAGCCACGGAAGGAGGAGGACCTCCTCTCCTCCTCGGGAGGAGGTTCCGAGTGCGTGACGCGTAAGGAGCGGGCACACCGAGTGTGCGTGTGTATATGCGTGTGCGTACAGCCGTGACGCGAGGCGATTGCGTAAGGGATGTTGATAGCGAGCGAAAAGCAATCGTGCCGTTATTCGCCACCGTATCGCGGGTCTTCCGACCACATTTATTCTGTGATAGACACGTGGCACACATGATGCGTTTACAAAATATATATACGGGTGTGCATAAGGCGCGCGTACCCGCGATGCTACGCTATATACGTATAATGTTATCTATTTAGGTTTATTTCGCGAAATAAAAGACGACTTGAGATTAACGCAAAGCGTTCTGTTTATTATTCCTCCTTTCCGTACACCTGCCCTCGCAGATAAAGGATGAACGTCGTGACAATTTTATATGGCTATTGTATGCGCATGTATATATCGCGTGCACGTTTTTAATTTACGCTAAAAGATAAATATATTAAAATGAAGAAAATATAGATTTCTTTGAATCTAGTTTCCTTAATTCAAAGAAGTATTGGGTAGATTTAAGAAAACATTTTTCTGAGTTTAAAATATTTTATCCAATCTACCTAATACTTATTTAAACAAAAAAATATATTTTCTTGATTTTAATAAATTTTTTTCAGTGTGTATGTAAAACCGCAATGCTCTAAAAGCTCCCAATTATCCCGGTATTTAACAGAAAATTTCAGTAATATCGACAATAAATGCGGTTTTTCGGTAATTTACTGTATCGCTACTGCGTTATTGAATGTCAATGTAAGCAATACGATTCTCGTAATATTCATCTCCTTGATATTCATTTTACATAAATTAATACACATATTCTTTACAGTAATTTAAAAAGGATGCTTATTAGCATCAAAAGTTAAATCGATTGAGGAAGACCAAAACCAATTGTCGAAACGTTGTAACTACAATGAATAAATTTATTTTTTGTTCATTATAAATTTGTGATTATAATGAATAAAGGTGACCAGGGTCGAGGTAAAAGTCAATATTGTTAATGTACACATCTAGACAATTACAATTAATCACAATTGTAATTAAATTACGATTGTGTTGTTATGGACATTAATTCATACACGTAATTTCCTTCTCGTTTGTATTTCATGTTATTTTTCCCTCGTGATTATTTTGAGAACGTCGATGTCCAATAATATACATACGTTGTACCAAGCTCTATTTCCGATCAGTTTTTATTTACTTCGATTATTGTATAAAATTGGGAACTCGTTTTCATACACGTAGAAATTGATATTTCTTTTCATAGCGTTTTCAATCGCTGCCCGCAACAATGCCGCGTTTTCAATGCCCGCACGTCAATTCAGGGACAATCGCTCGCTCGCTCGCCTCTTCTATCGGGACGATTTATCATAGGATTTCACTCGACAACGAAAGCAAGAGGGGAGCGAAAGTGATCAGAGAGATGCATACTCCATGACCATTTCGCCGTGCCTGCGTTTCCAGGGAAAGCGCAATCTCCCGCTCGGCTATATCGACTTCGACGCGACGTCGCGTCCATCCGTTTCGCGGTTTCTAAATCGCGCCGCGATCAAATACCCGCGGAATCTGCGGGCAGAGTCGCGGCTTCGCGAGTGTCGCATCGTCGTATATATTTTTTCCTCATCACAATGATTACGCGGTCGCGAATCGCGAGACTGACTGACGTACGCGCGAGCGCTAAGGGAACGGAATTGGCGGGGAACAAAATCCACACACGGCCTTGATGGCGACGACCGCGCGCGTGTTAATCGTAGATACCCTCCCCGGTCGCCCGCGCTCGATCGATCGATCTTCCGCCGAGATGAGAAGAGATCGTCGCTCGCGAACCCCCGACCGACCGACCGATATCCGCGCAGCCCTGCCTCGAGAACGCCGCGGCCGCGGCCGCGGCCGGCCCAATTGGCCCGCTGTCAGCCTCGATTGGCCCCCGTTCGACCTATTTAATCTTGCGACGACAGTCGAGATCGTATACCGCATTTCGAAACTGCTTAGACCCCGACCTCCCGACCGATCGAGATCTAAGGCCTGTTTTTTTTTATAGCTCTATTACGTTGCATTTTCTGCTTTCATAAAAAAAAAAAAAATAGAAAATAGGCGTGCATTTAGAAAAAACAGGGAGAAAAGGTGAGAAAATTATAAGTTCAATAGCAGATCCCCAATCGAGGGAGACGCGGTGCTGCGAACGACGAAGCGAACCTGAAAATCTTAGATTGTAACGTCGTTACCTTCTTTTTAGGAAAAATAGATTTAAACAATAATATATTGTAATGTATTTGTCATGTTAATACTTTGTGCTTAGTCTTCTTTATCTTTAAAATTATATAATTTTCAATGCTTCAAATTTGAAAACGATGTAAGAGGACAGGGCTATAAATTACCGTTTCAAATTTATCTCTATAATCTGTCTTTATTATTAGCGAAATATTCCTACGCTTTTAACTTATCCGGCTGTATTATTTTTTTTTCAACTCAAGTACGCGCACTTTTTCTTCTACCTTTTTTCCAGAATATACAAATTTTTCAGTCATAACTCCTGGGACCGATTGACCTCGCATGGACTAATCGATAGCTGGTTCTCATTCCGCAAAAGTATTTCTACTTTCCCTCTACGCGTTCCACGAATAACGTACAATATACATCACAACGCAAAAGGTCCGAATAGGATTTTCATCCGGAGGAACGTATCGCCGTTGAAGAAAAGCGCAAGCGCTTCCGACGAGCCACCAGTGATGGCCCTAGTTTTCTCGTTCTAATTTTCCAATCTAATCCGAGCATCTGATTCATCATCGTCGTCGCAAACGACGCGACGCGACGCGGCGAGAGGCGAGACGCGTCTCTCTCAGACGGCTGCCGGCCGCGTCGTCCGGGTAACGGCGTCGCGTCGCGTCGCGTCGCGTCGCGTCGTCAACGTTGTCGCCGTTGTCACCCCGACTCCCCGACCCCACTGCCGTTGCTGCGACGACGACGGTGCCAGCACTTGGCACTAAACTTGGCAGTGGTAGTAGCGGTGGTCGGGTGTCGGGTGGCGAATGTGGCGATGGTCAGTACTGGCGACGGTGGCTGGTGGCGACGACGGTGGCGAATGTTTAATCGCGGCCGTTCCGTTCCGCGCGAGAGCCGCGAGAGCTCGATAGTGACGGTTTACGCGTTGCTGACGGTGGCAGCTGCCGAGAGTGCCGAGTCTGGCGGCACGTCTCGCTGCTGATAAAAGGTGCAACATACACGCACGCACGGGCGCGCGCGCATAAACGAACGCGGCCATGCTGTAGCAGTGTAGCGTGTCGCGCCGCGTATATACAATACAATACACTCGACGCCGCTGCGCGTGTACGCCACGCATCGTCGTCGCTGTCGTCCGCCGCTCCGTCGTCCACACACAATGTCCTCGTCGTCGCCGATCATGGACAGCGCGGTGACGCACAGCCCGGGCGGGCTGGCGAGACTGTCGGCGTTGCTCGGCGCTCCGGAACCCGCGCTGCGTCTCCTCGTCTCCATTCTGCTAGGTAAACCTAACCCGTTTCTTCTTTTTCTTCCGCGTTTCCACCCGCGCCGCGCCGTGCCGCGTCGACGTCGACGTCGACGATCGACGAGAGGGGCGATCCGAGAAGCGGACCCGATTTTCCCTCCCTGCATCCCTCTTTCCTGTTTCTCGAGATTCCTCGGTCTCGCGAATCGAATCGATCCGCGCGTGTTCATTCATGACTCGTCCGCTCGAATCGCCGGCGTGCGAACTGCGACCACCCACCCCGTATCACCACCCCCGTCCTCGCGGAGCCCCCCCTCGGGGACACCCCTCGCGTTACGTCGTTATAGCGTGTATAGCGATACGGTTGATAGTAATCTATAACGACGTAATTGCTCCTACGCGAAGGTTGCCTATCTAATCGTTAAAAAACACTTACTGTCAGCAGCCTTTCTCTTGTCGGACTGTCTCATTTCCGTGTCCCGTAAAAAGGCATGTGCGCAGATTCGGATCCAGGCTCTTTGTCCTTTGCTGTTTCTTTGTTTAACGACGCTGAAAATCGCGTTTCATCTTCCGAGAGCTTTTTTACGCACACGGGGAAGATATTTTAAGATATTTCATAATTTTTGTACCTTGCACTCTTTTCGGTCCCGCGCGTACGTCAACAATCGCTCCTTCCTCTGCTCAATAACACGCAGTAATAATATATTACGTGTGTTTAGTCAGCGTAAAATAATATGAAATGTATATGTGGGAGCAAAAAAAACGCGTGCGTGCAGCATACATATATAAATATATGCAGGCCCGGAGGTATGTTCCGGGACTTTTATATTTTATATCGGCATATATTCCAGGATATTTTCCAGGACTGTCCTGAAAAAAATTTAAGTCCGACGGCCAGTTTCCAGGACAGTTTTTGAATCTGTTTTACAAATGTGAGGGTATATTCCAGTACTGTACATTTTAGAAAACGTAAACAGTCCCGGAACCTACCTCTGGGCATACATATATATATGTATATATGCACAAGTGTGTTTATTTACGACCGCGTCACGTTACATAACCACGTTACGCTAGGAGATACATCGGTATATATCTAAAAAACAGGCGTGATCTGTTCCGTCCTAATAAGGTCGAATTCTATTCTTCTTTTGATAGAATTTTAATCCGGTCAATAGAAAAATACGCTACGCGTTAGACGATCTACTGTTAACCCTAGAACGCATGAGAGGGGTCGATTTCGACCCCAGGCGAACTTTGAACTACGCTCCTGAGCTAGCGAGTGACATTATTGACTCAGGACCTGAACCATAATTCATTTCAACTCTCTAAAAGTAGGGTTATGTCGGGCGCAGCGTTAGTTGTTCGCTAGCAGTGAAGTAGCACAGTCGCAAAGCGGGCGTGGGGTCGATATCGACCCCAGTCGTGAGTTGCCGTTTGAGTTTCGTCACGGTAAGCTAATTTTATTTTTTTGCTAGAATCAATATATTTCATGTATTATTACGTAATCTGAGCATAAATAGTCATAAATATTATTTAAGACGAAATATCACACAACTTAGTCGGTAAAAATCCCGTTGCCTATAGAAGATTGACATTTCGCAGAAAATGGCTGGGCGATATAATGTTTCATTTTTTTCATATTTTTTACTATTTTGTATCAAATAAAAATAAAATAATACTTGAAATACAATTTTTTATGGTTTTTTCATCGACTTTTTCCATATTTCAACTTTGCGAATTTCTTCATTTTTATAGTCCCAAATAAATATATTTTTTGAACAGAACATAGCGATGACAATTTTTTTCTAATAGTCTAATGTGTCCTCTTTAAAACCCCGTTTGAAAATTGAAAATCGGTTGATTACAAAAAAAGATACAAATTTTTGTTTAAAAAAAGAGGTTTTTGCTGATTTTCTGCGTTTTTCGGTCTTTAAATGGATTTTTCACTAACTAAACTTGAGTAAAATTAAATTTACCGCATACCATTCTCTTCGTTATTAAAAAACGAAGAAATTCATGTAGGTTTAAAGGCCCTTTATTTCTGTAGGACCGGTTTTACGATCAAATAAAGCGTGGGGTCGATATTGCCCCCAGTCATGCGTTAGAAGGTCAAAAAAATGATACATGCGTTCTAGGGTTAAAATAGCGTCGAAGATGTGTGATTAGCAAGAATACAATGATAACTTTATTACTTTGTATACAAGTCATTACAAGATTTAGTTCTAAATTGATTGGATGATTAAAAAGAGCATAAAGAAAATGGAAAAAAATATACATATTTGCAAAAGGGGCGGTTATAATATTATACGATGCCTATCCGTAACAAAATGATAGTTTAATCGCAAGGGAACGGAACGTAAGACGAGAGAAACAGAGTTTAAACAGACAGATTGCGTAAGAATGCCAAGAATATGACAGGCATATGATAAGCACAAAGTTGCGCTTGTATTGTATCAAATAATGAGATTTGATAAAACGAGAAGCGAGACGGAGTGAAAAAAGGAAAGTAAAGAGGAAACACTTAGCTCTGCAATTTGTTTCTCGCTTCCCGTTTGATACTTATTCTGATTAAAAATTTGGAGTTTTACTATATTGACTGTAATCTTAGAATTTTTAATTATAACAGTTTATCAGAAAACGAGATAAAGCGAATTCGAGCGAGTTTGAATGAGTATCTAATTATAAGATAAAAGAATCATTGGATGACATACATACGTATGATATATAGTAATATAATTATAAATAATCGTATGATATGTAATAGTTATAAATAAATATACCTGCAAACAATAAAATAATTATAAAACAATCGTTACACTATTTCTTGCTTACATTAGTAATATAACATTACAACGCACAGTGGTTTCAATTTTTTCAAAAAACAAGACCAAGCTTCGTATTTTAATTATCAATTTGTGGTAATTGTAATAATTTTTTATTGTGCTATATCGAAAGATTAGAGAACCAACAAATCTCGAGATTATTTTCACTTTACTCTATTTAAAAGGAATATTAAAAATAGATAATTTTCTATGTTACTTTTTCTATAACGTCAAAAGTATTTTTTAAATTATTTTTCTGGGATTTTTTTCGGATATGAAATAATATGTCCGTTTTTACTTTATTTGGTTAAAATTTTGTGGAGGAGCAATTAATTTTAACCAAATGAGCATTGATATTTGATATTTAAACGATATTTATTTCCAATATGGTTTATTTATTTTGATTCAAATAAATTATTGCATTCATAGGCCTACAAAAAAGCCCGATTGAGATATCATTTTTAATGTGCTACCTGAATGTCAAGTTTGAATTTCTGAAGAAAGAACTTGCCCCCTTTGCTGATATCGTAAAATATTTAACGAAGATATTTAAAGGTGTTCATGATAAATGAATATGTGATCGACATCCATATATAAATGGGTCAACTGATACCGTTCGTTCTGATAATTTATTGCAATGTTAGAAGATACACGTATTATGCGTTACTTGGTTATTATAAGAATTATTTCAAACGAAATTTATTTAAAAAATAATATAAGTTATATAAGTATTGTATAAATGATTTTGGCCAGGTTCAGAGACTTTTAGAATCACAATATAAAGATTTTATACACGTATATAAAATTTGTATACAGATCAATATTTATTTCATTCAAGATCGATATACAACAGAGAAAATGTAGAAAAGACGCAGAAAATTATAGAGATAATTAATGTGGAGCTATAATAACCGAGGAAAAAATTATAAAAAATTCTAACTTGATATTTAATTTGATTTCAGGATTTCCCGTTGCTCTTATTCATAGGTATACGCTCTACGGCAAAGACCCCATTCGTCAGCACTTATTTTTTATAGCGTGCGGTCTCTCAATTGGCTACTGGAATTACGGTAATTCACTTGAACAGTATCTTAATTCGCGGAGAATGACACGCAAATGATACCCCGGCGCTCGTATATTTATAATAGATGATCACATGGCAATAATAATGATTTTGCAGATTGTAATATACTCCATTCATCGACGGCGGTATGCGCGACGTATCTGATCCTGACGATCCTCGGCAGCAGCGCATTGTCCGTCATAGTGACGTTTCTCTTCAACATGACGTACCTACTTTACGGTAAAGCAACAATGACGATAAATTTGAAAATTTATTCATCTTCGAAAAACTAGTCCACGCATATTTACATATTTATATATTTACATATTTATACTCTGCGGCACTATCTATTTATTATTCTCAAGCTATCTAGCGCGGTTATCGTAGAATTAAAATAATGTGTTCAAGGTTTCTAGCAGAAAACTTTTTTTGATTTACCGATTAAATTCACTTTTTGCACCTGGAAACTAGAACGGCGCAAGAAATTGAAATGTAAGAATTAAACGACAATTATAACGAAAAACGACAATTTTCTTACATTACGTGCATTACAGCCTTCCACTCGGAATTTTCTTTAGCATATTCGAAAAGTTGCGGGCAATTTGTATCGATAATTTGAAATAACAAACATTTTAAATATATTTTATAAATATTACACCATAATAATTTTTGTTGTAACTTGTCGAAATATTACTTTTCAGTTTCGCAATCGTTTGCTTTTATTTCGTAATGAGCGTCATCGTTTTCTCATTTTCTCTCGTCGATCGTTTCGAGCTACAAAGCAATTTAAACAAATTGTTGTTTGTTAAACATAAATTGTTTTCCAATACAGGCTATTACACCACCAGTACCCAAGATTACGATATAAAATGGACAATGCCGCAGTGCGTGCTGACCCTTAGGTTAATAGGACTTGCATTTAATTTATGGGACGGTCAAAAACGTGACGTACGAAACGCAATTTTTTTCCATAATTCTATTATCTCGTTCATTTCGCGGCGTAACGATCACGGTGTTGTAGGAGGAGCTCTCCGATAGTCAAAAACGCGTGGCATTGAAGGAGCGACCGTCGCTGTTGGAAATTGCGGCGTACGCTTATTTTCCAGGCGCCTTCCTCATCGGACCGCAGTTCAATATGCGACGGTACTTGGACTATGTCAACGGTCATCTCACAGAACGCGTACGTTGATGAATGAATTAGAAAGATACTAATCGACGAATCATTTAGTTCTCCAGTTTAAGAAAATACGACTGTCCATTTAATATAAGTATCATGTTTTTATATTTTATAGGATCCTCGAACTGGTGCCATTAAGCTGCCGGATTGCGTGTCAGCGGGATTGTTACGAGCTTTCATCGGATTCATATATGTAGCGATATTCCAAATCGGCACACTTTACGTTTCCGATCAGTATCTCTTTGAACCATCGTTCCAGAAGCTGAATTTAATAAAGAAGTGCTTGCTGATCGGCTTGTGGGGCCGTATCAATCTATACAAATACGTCAGCGTCTGGCTAATCACAGAAGGGGTACGTAATTGAAACATATTTTTTTAACGTTGTTTATTTTTATTTGTATGTGCTTGTTGTGTTGTTATCGTTTAATGTTTCGATTTCAGGTGTGCATCACTTTTGGTCTCACACATAATGGAAAAGACTCCAAAGGTCGTATTAAATGGGACGGTTGCGCGAACGTTAAACTGCGAACATTCGAAACTAGCACGCAGTTCAATCACTACATTCTCTCGTTCAACATAAACACCAATCACTGGTGTGCCGAGTACATTTACAAGAGGCTGAAGTTTCTGGGTTCAAAAATATACAGTCAAGTAATAACGCTGCTTTTCCTTGCCCTCTGGCACGGTTTTCACTCTGGATACTATCACAGTTTCTTTATGGAATTTATCGTGTTGTACTTTGAACGAGACGTAAGTATATACAATTACGGCTCGCACGAACAGAGAGCTTTCGCATGTTTTTTGACATTTGACAGTTGCTTGCTTGTTTAATCATGTCCCGCTCGCTTTCTCTTTTTTTCTCAGATTGGACCAGTATTACAGAACAGCGAGAAAGTGCAAACGCTCCTGAAGACGCGATGGGAAGCACGTATGCTCGCTTGGATCTTTATGAAGCTTTACACTTTTGTTTTCATGGGATACGTCCTCGTGTCGTTCGTACTTCTCTCGTATCCGCGGTATAATCAAGTTTACGCTAGTTTGTATTATTGCGGACACGTGTTCTTCCTCTCCTACCCGTTCCTCGCGCCGTACATTAAACGATTGATTGGTCAAAGACATGAACGTCAGCGATCGCACCAAGAATAAGATAGCACAATCTCTCTTTTCTTTTCCCTCGACATCGTTGAGGCATTGCCTCTGTACTTGGTTTTTTTTTCTTTCGCACCGTTGTTTGTTGCGAATCGATATTCGAGAAGACGTATAGCTGTGGTGTAAGGGACGCTGGTATACAGTTACGTTTACTTACAGTCACTTAGTCTTCAGAGAGAAATGTGATAGCGCATATCCAATACGGAAGATACGGGAAATAATAAAGCGTATTACCATCACTATCGCGTTTCGTAACGGCTGTGAATCCTTTCATAATGCTGAATTTCCATGGCTTGAATATACGGTCGACGATCGAGTTTCATGAGTGAAAAATTCTTCCTTGAAGAATCTATCGCTGAAACGAAATGACGGTGGTAGATGGAATATATGCACGGATATTACTGCTAAGAACATTTTAATTTGTAAATCGACGCACCATTTAGAGAAAATTTCGCTGGTCGAGAATTTTGTGTGCCTGTATTTGGACGTTTCTACGATCAAACTTTACGACACAAAAATTCAAGCGATTCCAGCAAATAGTTTCTAGATACTTCAGTATTTTCCTACAACAGTACGTTCTTGCGTCTTCAATCGTATTTTTGTATATGTAGCGTGTTCGATTGGAAAGTTTTATTTACATGTATTCCATTTGTAATAAAATCTGTTTAAATGCGTTATGCCCTTTTAGCGATAAGGATTGTTACGAATATAATAGTGTAGCGGCCGCGTAAGATAGTCAAGTGTCACAATATCTCAAAAAAGACTCGAAGGAAGAGGCAATTGTGCATTTAGGTAACGCAATAAGGACGTCCACTCGCTAAAATAATTTCAGGGAAATTGCGTTGCAGAGAACACCTAGAGAATAATACCGCGGTTTTTGTAAGTGCAAAAATAGTTAAAAGAACATAGTCAGGTATACGCGATATCGTGCACGATTGAAGTTGAAATATATATATTTTATCGTAGTGCTACATTTTTACCGATCTAATGCGATTAAACGCGTTTGCCATACCTCTCTAGATGTAAATACGACGATAACAGATTGACCGTGATTCTAGTCGAGTGTGTACCTTCTATCGTTTATATGCACGCTCTATTAGTGTCAATATACGGTATAAAGCGACGCGAGAAGCGATTTTCAATCTTATACGTTTGCAGTTATTTTTGTAGGTAAAAGTCTTAACAACGATGTACCTATCTATTCGTGTAATAGAACGCGGCTCTTATTATGCACACAGCCCTTCGAACACACAGCTCATCGAAATTAAGAGATATTAGTGGTTACCAGTTCGATATATAAACCAAGTGTTCAGAAACTGATATACTTTGCGATTTTGACACTCTTATCGCATTCACGTGCGATAAAGTTAGATCGACGAAAAAAATGTAATCCTTCGCTTAACGACCTTGATTTATCGATTGCAAGTACGCCCAGTCTCTGGAGTCTTTGACGTAGTCGCATACAGGTTTACAAATTTTTAGATACTGGAACAAATAGGAGTGTACAAGCGTAGCGCAGTCAGGAGTTATATTGCGTACATTTGCCGATAGTATTTATTATAGAGTTGAAACTAACAGGACGGTCCAACGTGACTTTTCTGACGTGAGACCCTTATACGTAGTTGATAAGTCGCGAATGGTGGAATTTTAACTCTTAAATTAATTTGAGAATTAAGATTTACGCTGGTCGTTTGTTTCGTACTTAATACCAATGCGAACACGCTCGGCAAATGCGCTATTAAATACTTGCGAATACCTTATCTTGGAATCATACGTTCCAAACGTCTTCGTGGGAATCGTTACCGTTATAATATAATCGCAAATTTAGTCGACAGATAGGGCAACACGTTTGGGCAATAGGTATATTCTCGAGTACAGTTCAGGACTCTCTAAAACGTTGTTTCAAGGATAATGATAAGGATTGCACTTGCAAGTGTGCTTGCGATCTAGATTTCAACAATTTCGATTTCGTGTCACGTCAGTAGTGAAAGATTGAACAAGAAGCTCGAAAGTGAAAGAGGGAGAGAGAGAGAAACGGATTGTAAGAATCTGCGAAACGAGGAATAAGACTAGCGAAGAGAAAGGCGGTGAAGTGATTAATAATATTGGAAGTTATTTGATATAAAAACAGTGTATTTACGATTATTTTCTTAAAAGATACAAAAGAAACATCGACGTCTCGTATATAAAAATTTTTTTTTTCTTTACATTTCTTTCAACAGAGGACCGCGACAAACGTCGGCACTCAGTCGTTCAAGGACTTATTGTTACGTATGCGTGTGTGTGTATGTGTGTGTGTGTGTGTATCTATGCATGTGTGAGTGTGCGTGTGTGTGTGCGAGCGACATCACGATTAGGCTTTAGCAACACGAAGCGTCTGCCTCTTAAGCACCTTCAAACACCATGCGGCCTATCTTATGAGATACTGGCGATATATATACATCCCTCCTACGATTATTAAGATCCATCCGGGCCCGCGTTCGCGTCGCGTCGCGTTGCGAAACGACCGAGAGAAGTCACCACGTAAAATATTTGTCTCCGTGAAATGCCGAGGGTCTCGAGGGTGAGAGTGATGTGCGCTCCATGCGACGACCGATTCTAGTACGGTCCGCTGGGGCCCGGTTGCGGTGCCCCGTAACTGTCGATGGGTTGCCCCGGTTGTTGCCCCGGCGGGCCGTATTCGCCGCCGCCTTGCTCCTTCTGCAATTGCATAAAAATAAATACATAAGAGACAAGAAAGAGAGAGAGAGACGACACGTGGCGCATACATGAATTTTATATTGTGGCTATCACTCGGCCGTGATCTTTTCTGTGATGGCAATTTAGCAGAGTTCGGTAGTTAGTCTTCGTATTCGCATAATTTAATTCTTGCCGATATATCTAGTATTTTGGCTAGCAAGGCAAGCAATTTCAAGGAAAGTAGCTCAGGCTGGAGGGATTTTTTTCAGCGGTTTAATTGTACGCCACGCGGAAGAACATCCCTTGATCGACAAGCGGACCGAGGCTCTCGATACTTGTAGCGCGCTAAGCGGAGTGCGACGTGTATAGCGAAAGATATCTTTTGTAACGAAGAGTTATAGCGATATTAGAGTTGTACTACAATACAATTAATCCCTGTGCAATCTGCGACACATTGTAGTAGAAATCTCGACAAGCTCGCTTAGAGCGGCATTACGAAGCGACATTCGAGGAGAAACTCTCTGTAATTATTCAAATTGTCGGCACGGCAATCACCTTGACAATTTCTTCTTCTTTTTTTTTTTTTTTTATATAGTCGAGCCGTGGAAAGGTGATTCGCGTCCGACTAATAGTAAGGTCGTATACTCGTCTGATGAAGTGAAATATATGACGTGCGAATATCATCTACGCTTAATATCCGGATCCTTTCGTATCCTATGCAAAAACATGCGCCGCGCCGCTCGCTCCTATATCATCGAAATGAGCAATTTATATGCCGCGCGAGACGTCACACTTTCGTCTTTCGACATTCGCCGAAATCGTTTCTCGATAGACCGCTTTGAAAGCGGCTGCCAGCTGTAGATATATACGCGCGTTTGAGCAACTGAAAAATTGCGCAACGCATTGCATTTAGATCCGACGATAGGGACGTCGTGCGTTATCCTTGCCGAGGTTCGTAGTTTGCGCGCGTCCAAGCGATTGCGTTGAAAAAAAGAGAACTGCGTGAATTACACCGCCGAAGCGTAAAAAAAGAAAGAGGAAGAAAGATCAATAATGATTTTTATTCGACCAAACTGGCTATCTTTATTTAATATAGTCGTGTCACAACTATATTAAATAAAGATTGCCAGTTTGATCGAACAAAAAAATCATTGTTAGTTATTTACTGGCGGAGCAGTGTCATATTTGGAAAGAAAAATCGTTACTTAAGTTTTATAGAGAGAAAGACAGATCAACAATGATTTTTTATTCGACCAAACTGACTATCTTTATTTAATATAGTTGTGACAGTTATATTAAATACAAGATAGTCAATTTTGGAATAAAGAATCACAATTTGTCAATTATTTATTGGCGAAGCAAAGTCACATATGTTTGGTGAGAAAGATCCGTTACCTGAGTTTTGTAGCGGATGAAGTAGACCTCCGGTTTGCTGGGCTGCGTCGGTGTCTGCGTCGGCAGCACGACATCGGGCGCCTCTTCCGGCTTCTTCACCAGGACGTAGATCAACGTCTTCTCCTCGTCCGGCTGCGGTAGCGGCGGCAGCTGCGGCGCGGTCGGCGTAGGCGGGGTCGGCGCCTTGATGAACACTATTTTGTAGTGCTTCTGCGGCGGCTGCGGCTGCGGTATGTTCTTGGGCGGCCTATACTCCGGCGCTTCCGGCGGCGGCACGTGGACGTACACGTGCTTGTGGATCACCGGGTTCTGTTGCGGCGGCCCGTAAGCCGCCGCGGGCGGTCCGTATCCTCCACCGCCGCCGCCGCCGCCGCCACCCCCTCCGGAGGACGGAAAGTACGAGCTCACCGGCGGCTCCGGCGCCGGTTTCGCGAGCGTCAGCGCGATCGACGAGCAGGCGATAGCGAAAATCGTGCCCTGTTAAAAGTGAAAATACGGGCGTGATCGTGACTGTAATGTTAACGAGGGGAATTGTAGCGAAAGTTACGATATAAAGATTTTGCTGTATCCCGAGACATATCGCGGGCATTTACATTCGACGGGATAATTATATCTTTATTTAAAAATTTCACCTGCGTTTTATATTTTGTAAAAGAATTGCGATTATTCGATACACTTTAATGCAATTCAGAGAAAACCAAATTCGAGAATGGATTTTACAATTTAAATTGTACATTTTGTTATTTAATGAAAATATCGATATAGTAATTTTTAGATAGCAACGAGAGATTGGTTGATTACAGCATAGGCGTTTTTATAATATACAAGTTTCTACTCGGTCTGGTGTGAAGAGTCTGCATAATCTTTCGTAATATACATTATAATTTTTAACTAATGCGAAATAGACGATTAATTGATTGCCACTCCTCGCAGTAACAGATGGTTACGTCATTACATTCCAGCTTTACGAAAAATGTAAAACAGATTATACTTTTTATGTAACTTACGCTACAATATTTTCTCCGCAAGATCAACGACTCGCCGATCATTTATCGCAGGCGAGTGGCGTGTCGAATATAACACGTTCGCGATATAAAGCGTGTAACAGCGAATTATTTTACCGATTACCTCGTCCACGGCGATTCAGGATCAATAGAAATGAAAATACGCGACATGGTATATTGCTTAACTCGCTTAAAGAGCTCATTTGCGACAGACACTTCCACTTAGCAACTTCTCTCGGCCGCTATCGGCCAAATTGTGCGAGCACAATGGCTCATTTATTGCGAACTCCCCGTGTACGATCTGACTCGCGTAATCACGCACGATTATTCATGTATTTATCTTCGGTAAAAGGGTAAATGCGACGCGTCAAGGAACTGATTAACGACTTTCAATAAGCCCCCACATATAAGCTATACATTCGTCTCTTCTTCACTTGATTGGTCAATTTCCGACAGACAGGGTTAAAGTGCCACGTTTTATCTAAGATTTCGTTAGCTTGTAATGGCTTTATAGATTTTCAAAGCTTTGTGTATCTCAGCGCGTGAAGTGACGAGTCGTCCGTAATTGGAATTTGATTAAAAATTTAAAATAATATACAGTGGACACTCATAAAACTTAAGTTTCGAGTCTTAATAAATGAAAGAGGAGAGTATTATTTTATTTAATGATTACTTCAAAATAAAAATCACCGAGTATAATCAAAGAAGAAGAACGGGAGAGAAAGATAAGTGATTTTCATCTCTTGGGAAATGAATTTTACCTTTTTTTTCACCGCTGAGCCAGTCTCATCCGCGCGCGTTTTAAAAGTATAATTTAAATCTCGAATGTTACGGTCGCGCGAGCAGGAAGGCGAGTTATAATCCACGCCAATTACGCTCTCTTAGATGAAACCATCATTCGTCCGCCCGACAGATATCTTTGAATTCTCGATTTGCGTTCTTTCCGGAGATATTGCGAGAGAGCCCATTAAATTCCGAATAGCGTTTCCCATTCCCGCGACGGGCATGTTCCATTAGCGCGAAAACGGAAGAAGCGCGCGCGGCGTGCGATGCGATGTGCGCGATAACTCACTCCGCTCGAGCGGAGCTTCCTATTCACTTAACGACCCCCGCGCCGATCATTTAATCATGCTTTTAGTGCCGCATCGAAACTCCGCTCCGCGTGCTATAAGACTTCTGGAGCCGCTTTCCCCATTTTCCTTCTTTCGCGCTATAATTATCGAGACCGCGTCGGCGTCGGTGTCGGTGAACAGAGCGGGAGCAGCACACGGTATAGGCGGGTTCCCCTTTTACTTTTGCCCGCGCCGCGAGCGCGGTTTTGATCCGCGATATGAGATTCGTGCCGATGCACCTCGCGCGTACAGTGGGATGCACGCTCGACGGATTTTTCTCCTCTCCTCTCCTCGGGAAAAACGCGATCACGTCGTCGCTTTCCATCGGCTGGGGAAAAAAACAGGAGCCGACGCGACCGCTGGAACCGCGCTGACGTAAACGCACACGGGGTTCTCCTCGAACGAGACGGAGCAACATATCTCTTGTTCGAGGGACATCTCGAATAAATTCCCGATGCCTTTCGACAAATTCCCTCGCGTATATACGAATCATTAATCTCGCGTATGCCTGGTCGACGCGGTGAAAACGCAAAAAGAAAAGAGACAAAAAGAGACGAGCGACTGGATGTATCCAGCGATGATTGCATGACGATTTCGTAAGAATTCGAACCGAAAGTTACTCCTATTAAATGCACCTGGCCACTCGATCAATTGACTTTACGCGTTTCACTTGGTCAAGAGGATTGCGTCAATCGACGTTTAAATTTGGTAACCGGTCTTGAACGTTGCAGAAGAGACGTTCGTTTGCACCTTCGGATAATCGCGCGGCTCGAGGAGCGAGCGATTCACAGGAAAATTACGTTCGTCGTCGTAAATATATTAGTCATCGAAGTAAAACGATTTCCCGACACGCATATGACGCACGATCATCCGCGTATAAATGTTTGCAAAACGGCAAACGTGACACTCGGATATTTTCAACGTCTTTCGCATCGCGCCGTAAACGGATTCACTCGAGAATAATGATTTAATTGAGATATTCTTGCGTACCGACGATGTGGTCACCTCGCGTTTATCTCGAATCCTGAAGTGTGAGAGACGTCGGTGAGAAGAAAAAATACGCATGATTATCTTTGAAGATATAATTGCGCCTTTGAGTACACTGTTAAATATTAAAGGATGAAATTTAAACCTTGACATTTTGTTATTTTTAACTACCATGTGTGTCGAAATTTATTATTTTAACATAAAACAGTATTATTTTAACTCCATTTAGTTAAATTAACATTGTTTTAGTCAAATTAACGACATATTGAGTAGGAGCAATAGCGACCTGTAGGAATAATTGAAAATAACTCAAATTGAGTATATAATTTGAACGTTCGTTTGCGACGAAGCGGTCACTTCGCACTCATCTCCAAACTTGAAGCGCGAGAGACATGAAGTAACGCCGACGATGGAAAAAAATACACAATTATCTTCGAAGAAATAATTGCGCCTTTGGGTGCACTGTTAAATATTAAAAAATAAAATTTAAACCAATACTTTAAGTTAAATAACATTTTGCTATTTTTAACTACCATGTTTTTGTCGAAATTTATTACTTTAACGCAAAACAGTATTATTTTAATTCCATTGACTTAGTTAAATTAACATTGTTTTAGTTAAATTAATAACTATTAAATAGCAGCAGTGGTGTGACCTATAGAAATACTTAAAAATAACTCAAATTGAGTATAATTTGACACTACAGAATTTAACAGTGTACAAGAAACAATAATCAAACTCGATAATTAAGAACGTTCGCGAGGAAGCGGTCACCTCGCATTCATCTCCAAACTTGCAGCGCGTGAGACGCGAAGTAACAATGATGGAAAGAAAAAAAATATGCACCGATTATTTTTAAAGACCGCGAGCCTTCGGATAGGAGACCGAATGATCGAGCTCGATAATTAAGAACTTATAACGTTCGCGGTCGCGCTTCGCTACTTACCGCGGTGGTCCGCATTTTCTCCCACGTGTGTGCGCGCGCCGGAGGCTCAAGGTAGTACTCCCGAAATGTGAGGCACGTAGAAAAAGAGGAATGTCGAGCGTTTCACTTGCGAGCTTTCACGCGTGTGGCGTGCGGTCGAGGCTCTTCCGAACTTTTATAGAGGCCAACCGAGAGGGATACCCACGGAAAAGGAAGGCACAGGAAGGTGGCCGGTATTCGTGGTCGTCGCCGTCGTTACGCGGGCTCCTCGAGGGGGTTTCTTCTTTCGTCGTCATCGCGGCGTTCGCCGCCGCCGCCGCCGCCTGGCCGCCTCCTCTTCTTCGGCCGCCGCGGTTCGATTCGCGGGGACCAAAGGTGCGCGACACACAGATAGAAAATGAAAGTACTCCAGAAAATGAAGATTCATCGTCGCGCGGAACGATTTACGCGACGATCTAGCTGACGCTGCCTGGCCGAGATTTTTCCTTCCGTATATACCGCCGAAACGAAAGCATTTATTCTCTCGCGTATATCCACGATAATTCTTAATCGGCGGCAATTGCGCGCAGATTCCGCCCGCAAACGAAAGTTAAGAAACGTGTAGCTACGTCGGGTTGAATTATTAAACCAAAGTGCATTTTTGTTAAATTATTTTACTCAATATTTTGACTTTATTTTTAATATTTTATCTTATTTTCAGATTTTATTTTATTTTCAATATTGCAATTATATATATTTAATTAGATATTAGATATATTTTTATTTATTAGCTTGGACGAAACGCAAGAGATACGTCTCGGTAAAGTGCAAGAAGTATATATATTTTTAATGCTTAGTATGGTCAGTAATATATACGAATAAATAAAATATATATTTATGAACAATATTTTTCTGTTTCTTGACTTTTGTTAATTAATTATTTATGTAGAGATCGCACAGCGAATAGTTCGCGAGAGAAGACGATTAGTCGAGAGATTGGAAGGTATTTGGCGAGTGAAGAATATAACGGAGAAAACGGATTGAAACGCGAACGCTTGGGAATGATTAAAAAACTGTATCATCCACGGTACCGGAGAGTAATTTTCGCTTTCTTCGCTACCGCCGCCGCGGTTACCGCACGGTCGGCATTACGTAAAATGTGCGAGAAGATATTTCTGGACGACGGCAGCCGTCTTGTTAATAAAACACTACACTTTACTACACCGAACCCGACATCCATTGATTTAAATATCCGATTAAACTCCGGTTCGGAGGCGCTTAAAATCTGTAAAAGGTGAGTTATTCATCGCGCTATCGTAATCTCAGGAATGTCGCGAAACCGCTCTTGACATAACTATCCACTCGATCGATGGTACCAATGAATTATTCATTATTTTCTACGAGGACTCGCGGTAAGAGCGAAACGTGATAGCGTGTAAAAAAAAAAAAGAATCCGCTACCGTGCGTAAACCGATCTAACGGCTACATTATCCACATCGCGGGGACCGTCATCATCGTCAGCCGGACGCCGGACGCGATCGCTCGTTACCCAATGTTACTTTCTTCCGCGAATACTTTGTTGCCGTGCGATTATCTGTCGCTCGTTTAAGACGCCAAGAGAGAGAGAGAGAGAGGGGGGGGAGGCAAGAACTGGAGAACAGCGAAAACGAATCTGTTTCTGCGGATAGGTAGGTGGTCGTCCGTCGCTGTGTTACGCGACCGTATGCGGCTGCCAGGATATGACCGGCATTCGTAACGTCCTCTTGAAAAACTTTGATATGCGCTGCGCGCAGCACGCGCGGAGCATTTCACTCTGATTTCATCCACGCGGGTGCTCGACCCGCGAGTTATTTATTGGACGTCCGTGAGCGAACGACGAGGAGGGACACGAATTACCGATCGGAGGCCCAGATCGTTGTAACGTGTCTATGTAGGTCAGTGCGGTCCCCCGTGATCTCCCGAAAGAGACGTTATAATCTTGGAAACGGGCGGACTTAGATAGGTATATACATGCGCTTGCCGTAGATGCGCTTGCAATGGAATAAATAAAATACGCGGTATTTTCACCAGGAGCACACCATAAAACCATAAACCATTTCGACGGCATCGGCCTCAAGTTTCTCTTCAGCCGTGTGTATGAAAAGAATGCAATTTCTAATATTAACATTTTATCGGTCGTCGTCGTGAAACACTAACGATTGTTTCAGTCACGTTGCTTACTGTCACGTAGCGTCTTATAATCGTTAATGTTAATGTCGATACTTCGAAATACAGCCTTCGGAGAGAAGATTTGAATTTGAGATGCGGGGTTTCGAGACAGGCGTCGAGGATATACTTTTCCTACACCCAATATATATGAAGACGAAAGTGTTGGAACTTATACGCAGAAAAGAAAAGAAATGTCAAATAAAAAAACTTATGTACGTAAAAGAATTTATAATCTTCTTGTAAGAATCTCAACGTTTTTTCTCGATCGAACTATGTAAAATAACTTCAGTCAAGCAAGTTTTCTTTGTTTAACGCAACATAATCTTATCTTATTTTAAGATTTCCGCGTTGAAACCAAAGATATTTTCCAATCAAGAATATTCTTTCTTTCTGTGATTATATAATATTTTTTCTTTGTCCGTGTTCTTCCTTGCTATTGTTTTCGCGAGAGGAGACAGGTGTAGCGTGGTAGAAAAGTACCGCGAGACGCGATCCGATTTCGTGCGAAGGAAAAAGCGGAGAGGAGATGGTTCACGCCTCGGTGATTCGATTCATTTTCCTCTCCGCGCGTTATCGTCGCGATCGCGTTATACCCGGAGCGGACTCAGCGGGCACGACGCGACGGAGCATGGAAGAAGAGGAGTCTGCGAGGATACCGGGCGCGCAAGTCGAGTAGCGGAGCGAGTCGAGTCTATAAAATCGCAAAATCGCTCGAGTGAACGTGCCCGATGTGTAATATTACATGTAACGCAATATGACGCGGCGCGCTCTCCTTAACGCCTGCATCGCTTATTACCACACGTAGAAGGGCACCTTGCTCGGCAAACGGCGACTTGAGATTGTTCCCCTCCGTCGGAGCGATATCTCAGTCTCCCCGATGCAGGCCCGATCACAATGGAGGCTCACGAACAATCAATCGGCGATTGGTTCGCCATAAATCCCGGGCGATTGCGCACTGTCTACACTGATTCAATTTGTAGTGTCAAATTATATTTAATTTGAGTCCTTTTTAACCATTTTTTTATTATACACAGAAAAAAAGAGAAGTGTCAAATCAACATTTATATACACAACAATCTATAATTTTAAAATGAAATTATATTGTGTTAAAGGAAGGTCATTTATTTATATAGTTAAACGAAATTTTATAGTTCAAGAAATAAAAGTTAAAATAAAAAGTTGAAATTCTTATAAGAAAGTTATACATTGTTGCGTATATACGAGTATACAAGTTTTGATTTAACTTCTTTTTTTCTACATAGTTTGCCACTGCTTCTGCTCAATATGTCGTTAATTCAATTAAAACAATGTTAATTTAGCTAAATCAATGGAGTTAAAATAATAAATTTCGCGACCCACATGATAGATAAAAGCGACAAAATATTATTTAACCCAAGGTATTGATTTAAATTTCATCCTTTAATATTAAATATATGCATGTACTCCTCTTGGCAAATCAATTAATCGCGTCTAAACGAAGCGCGCGAGAGCAGCAACGAACATAGAAACACAAAATATGTATCGTACGCATGTGTTTGTAAATGATTGATATTAAATATATATGTAAATATGAGAGAGAGAAAGAGAGAGAGAGAGAGATTTGTCACAGGAAAGCGTGTGGGCGATTGCTCTCGCGTAGCTGCCTTACAAAATTTCTTGTGTCGTTTGAAAGATCATTAGACACACACTCAGGCCATTACCTAACTCTCGTGCTATTACCCAATATAATATTCAATCCAACTCCTCGGCAACGTTTCTCCACTACTTTCCACTAAATTTTCAACGCTTGATACGCATAATGATCGCTATATCGCTTTTGGAAGCGTACGTGGCTGTTTCAAGACGGGCGCATGTTTACTTCATCCCGATGAAAGACCGAACATTTTTTCTGTTGGGTTGGCCGACTGAGATGGTTAATGTAATACGTTAAGTCGTAAGATTTTCTACTTTCCAGCCCGTGTACGAGAGGTATTTCAGATTATTGTATTATATTATGTTATTACATTATCTTTGTATCAGATAATAGCACGAAAATGCAACCTAACAATCTTTCAAACGGTACGAAGAACTTTAAATTTCAAGACAATGATCTTGTGTAACAGACCGTAAATACGATGGTGATTTTAATTAATAAATTGTATGGATTTTCGCACGAAAGTTTACGCGACCAACGGCGGAGACGCGTTTCTCAGCGCGGCACCGCGACGTCGAGAAGTAGGAGAGATTGTCGACGGATAGTCGGGTTCTTAATTTTAAACAGTTCATTCGAACTCCTCTCTTCGTACACTGTTATTAAAGAATAAAATTTAGACCAATACCTTGAGTTAAAAATTATACATTTTGTTATTTTTAATTACCATATGTGTGTATCAGAATTTATTATTTTAACACAAAACAATATTATATTATTTTAACTTCATTGGTTTAGTTAAATTAACATTGTTCTAATTAAATTAATGACATATTGAGTAGGAGCAGTGGCGATCTACAGGAATAATTAAAATTAACTCAAATTGAGTATAATTTGACAGACTGCGAATTTAACAGCGTAGGGTTAAAGCCCGAGTCCAAGTCTCGAATACTCTCACCCGTCTTCACGGTTCGGAGATATAATAGAATTGGGTGTAATAAAGCCTACATTTTAGCCCGTTCACCTAAGGCTCCTTGTCCCTCGCCGATCCACGACGAATCTTTCTCCTGCATTTGCATTTTATACAACGAAATAAATTACGTTCTTCATATATGCGGCCGTTTATTTCCGGCGATACAGTTCGCAAAGTAGCTACCTTTCATAGATGACAAATTAATTTAGTTTGATGAGGGAAAAGAAGTTACATGATTTTTCTTTCGTCACAATCCGATATAATCGCGGTGAGGGGCCAGGAGATTTAATGTCAAACGCGCACGCTTGGATGCCGCCGACGACGGACGATCTGTATCCACCACACACACACACACACACACGCGTGGCACAATTTCAAAAGGATCGTCACGGCGCGGCGGCGTAGAATATGAAAATGGTAAAAGAATCTCGCCTCTGACGTTCGTGTAATCCTCACCGAGTGTCCCGTATAATGTCGAAATCGCCGAATGTCGCATTATACCGGCGCTTTCTCGCCCACCCTTAGATCCCCAAATCGACTCCGATAGATTCCAAAAATTTCGCATAATCGCGGACTCTCCTAATCTTTCGAAACCTGCCTGATATTGCGGAGAATCCCGAGACTTTCGACGGCTCTCAAGGCTGACGGGACTATCGAAGAGAAGTTTATCTATTAATAAGTCGCCGACATTTAAATACGGTATCGATTGCGAATTCAAAGCTCTCCCGGCGCGCGTGGCCTGTGACCCGTATATAACGTATATGATAATAACGATGAGAGAGATACAAGACAACGATGAAAACATATAAGATAAAAAAAAGAGAGATTTCGGGGAGCGATCCTGAGGAATTTGCGTGCCCTTGGCCGATATGCCGTGTTCGCGTGTGGGTTTCAAAATCTACTCTCATCGGCGTGAAAAATCACGACGACAATTATTGAGTCTCGATAGCCCTTGGACCCACGAGTACGAGACCATCCGTTTGGACAGCGTCGTCGGCGGCGGTGGCGGACGGCACCCGACATGGACGGCGACCGCGATGGGTGAAAGTCAAACTAATTACGACGAGTACACGCCGGCTGTGTTGCAAGAGGCACAGCGCTCGCTAAAAACGACGCGCGATTCACGCCGGGCGAGCGAATACCGGACCGTTAAACCGGAACACACAAACGAGAGCGCCGCGCGAAGGTATCCCCGAGTACCTTCCCTCGAGTCTAATCTCCTCGCGATCTCTTGCGAATGTAATTAATCTCCCTCTTACGTTACGCCGCCGCCGATGTGTATGTAACCTTTGCGTGCGTTCCTACGAATCGCACACCTATGATCCGCGGTACGCGAACACCGTTAATTTTCAAGACGCGCGAAGCTGATCAGCCAAGTTAGAACCGCGAGACGTTGGCGCGAGCCAGGGGGATTTTGTTCATCCGCTCGCTGATCTCGAGCTGGTATCGCGAGTATCGCGAATTATCTGATCGTAAAACGGGTCACCTGCGTATTCGGCGATGCTCTTTCATCGTGCCCGATTTTAACGGACGAATTTCACCGCACGAATTTCACCATACGCGCATAACATCGTTAAAACTTGCGAAAGCAGAAAATTCAAACGCCGCGATTAAGCCGCTAAGTGGCGTCATAAGAAGCTCGATAACGATACATTGTCTCATTTATAAAATACTTATTTAATTTAAATAAGATTGAGCAAAAACGCCTGAAGCACTTTAAGTGGTTACATTTTTTTATATTTAGGTTTGCGAAGTATCATGGATATTCAAGGTATTTCAAGTGTTTTGTCTCAATTTTAATATAAAATAAAAGTTGGAAAGAACTTTAGAAAAATGTTGGGAAGAATAAATAAGATATATCTCTATTCGGATTTCTTGAATAAAACATTTATATTTCGAATCTATTTTTAAAAAAATCGAGTAACAGATTTTATTATAGACGTTTTTCCGCGATGCTGGTCCTCTCACATGTTTGACTAAATGCTTATTTAATCAAAAATGTTCGAATTTCTTTTAAAATACTATTTATATATTTATTTTTTTTTTAATATAAATTAGATTTTATTATCTCAATCTTTGGTTCTGCGAAATGAAAGTATGAAGAAATCATTTGCGTCTACGAATATGGCACAATGGTCAGTCGAGCATTAAATTAATTTCTTACTGTGTTGTTTAATTTCTAATAACGTCCATATCCTATACTTATCGGGACATTAATTAAGTCGCAAGGGTCTTATTACGCGACCAATTTACTACCTTCGAGTATCCAGAATCAATCTTTACTTCGTTAAGTATATTGTATCTTTGCTGTGTCGTTTAATTTTTCGTCGTGAATTTCAAGAATCAATAGACCGTCATTATCAGCTCTGTCATTACTAACATTGTCTATCTTGCCGTGGTTTTCTACAGTTTCATAATAATCATCGAGCGACGTGGCGGTCGGGGATACTGTCGAACGATCGGTGGATTCGGCAGATACGGGCGTCGTATCATCGTCAAGAACTGTTACGGTTTCGGCAGATCTCTGCTTTTGGATGCGGCATATTTCCGGTTCCAACCGATTCGCCCAGTCGTTGAGACCGGGCACGATAAATGTCATTATCGATTCGTTGATAGACTTGATACATCCCCACAATCTCAACGGAGACTTAAAGCAGTCGCATTTAAACGGGACCGGTCCTTCCTCGCTCGGAAGCGTGTCGAGATTGTCGTGGCGTACTCGCCGGGGCCGAACAGCACAACCGACAGGCTGCCAAGGACGTGGAGGAAACCTCGATCCTTGAACGGTCGGCCCCTTTTGCCGGTTATACCGGAGACCTGAGCTTGGGCGACCCTGACGCAACTTGGGTTCCAGTTGCCGCCGTTGCCGCTGCCCCATTCGGGCCATTTGATATCGCGATGCAAGACGTCGCCGGCGGTGGTGTTTATCTCACGATCTGCGTATAAGAGAGAGATCAAGATTCTTGTGAAATAATATTTTCACTTTGGCGCGATATCACGCGCCTCACCACGGCGAAAAATCTTCCTCTCACCTTTCGGTCCGCCGTCGTCGTCGCTCTCTTTCGCGGCCAGCGGCGACTGACTTTCCAGTCGAGTCCGGAAGATTTCCTTGGCACTCGGCGCCGCCGGTTCGTCAACGGGCAACCGACGTCTTACTGTTTGGGAATGATCCTTGGCACCGGTCGCGGTTTTCCTCGGCGTCGATCCAATATCGTATAGGATGTAGCATATCGCACGACGACGCAGTGCAGGAGCAGTAGTTGCACGATCTAAGGAAACGATAATCCGTTTTTTTTTTTTAATACAGGTGGTTTCGTAAGGCCGCTTTTATTGTCGGCCTTAATGTACCACCGGTACATTTCACTTTTACGCCGGCCCGCGATATTTCCGAGTACTCGCGAATTACTTATGATACCTAGAACATCGATGTACGTATGATGAATGTTGCCGAACACGTGCGTATGTATACACGTGCGTGTATACGCGCAAGCGGGTAGATTTTATATAGGCTCCGTATTCCGTTCCGTTCTTTCGACACCACGAAAGCGAAAGCAGAGAGCCGGAACCGACGCGGTTCACCGATCTGTGATGGACCGTGCGCGACTTATTCTGAAGTACAAATTTAACGCGATCGCGTAAAAGTCACGTTCGAAACCGTGACCGGACGTGGATGCGGCCATCCTCGGGCGGAGGGCATTAATTTTTTAACGAGTCCGCCTCCGAAGCGTTTCGGAGCGTGGCGGCGTCGAGGAGTTTAAACGCCCGCGACGCTCGCACATTCATTCATTTGAACTTCGGTTGCAGAACGGCGACTCGACAATGAGGACCGCCTTATATAACGAAAGATACCTTTCTCCAGATTACTTTGTAACTACCGGCAAAATTATATGAATGGATTGTCCTCCCCCGAGGCGGAAAGTCGCACGGAAGGTCGCCGGAAGATTATACGTTTCCGATTTTTATTTCGGCATTACTCTATTAAATTCATAGTCAAATTACATTGCTAAATTGTACTCAATTTGAGTAATTTTCCTATACTTGATATGTCGTTAACGTTAATTTAACTAAACCAATGGACCGTGACTGGCAATATATAACGTCTTTTCGATATGAACATTGAAAAAGTGTGAGCCAACTTGGTTTGTCGGATTCACACAGCACTTTTTCGGATCAATCATCGAGACATTATTAATTTCGACCATGGGTTTTGGTCAGTTGATGTACCTTAATTGTTATTCTATATACTGGCGAAAGAAATTTATTATTCTGTTTAAACCAATGGAGTTAAAATAAAGTTAGAAGTTCAAAGGCCAATAACGAGAGGATGTGTTTTACCATCGACGTTTAATTGACTTATCTCCGCGTTCTTATTTTTTTTATTCTCTGTATTATGTGTTCTTTGTTTTAATTATTTAATTTAATAATTTATTCTCTTAAATGATTGAGGGAGACTTTTTGTAGATCGAAAGGTCCCCATGTATATTTAAGAGATATTAAAATATTTTTGTTTTTAAATTTAACATCTCTCGATTGCTCGTTTATTGGCCTTCGAACATCTAACTTCATTTTGAAACACAGGAGTGAAAATAACACTGTTTTGCGTTAAAATAAAAAATTTCGACACACATATGATAGTTAAAAATAACAAAATGTTTTTACTCAAGGTACTGGTTTAAATTTCAAGGAGATACGCGCTTCGCGGTTTATCTCAGCTTGCATAAGCGCGGAATCGTAGCTCTTTCTGGCGCTCAGTTGGAAACTATAATCGAAGATGAGGGATTCTATTCACGCTGTAGATCGACAGACAGATAGCCATCCTAGTCCATTATGATTGCGAATGCGCGCGATTACGCGATATACGCGAGTACGCGAGCGAATTCGCAAAGTGCAGAGAGGCAACGCGGCGGCTTACTTCCGCGTCTAGATATCCTCGCTCCATTCCGCTCGTAAGCGTCGTAAGAACCTCGGAACAGTAACAAAGTATATGTACGATATTACTCGCGAGCGGCGAGCGCTGCACCAGCAATTATGACTCGTTAGGCCCCCGCGGTCCGGCGGAATCTAATTACGCTACGTGATTAGCGTAGAAGTGCGTGCTCGAGGAGAAAATATAACAGCGACGGTAAGTATACGCGCCGTTACATCCCACACGTGTAACTCGCTCGTCTCTCTATTCCGCGAGACGGTTCTCATTGTGAGACGTTTTGATATATCGGAATCGAGACTTTCACGATTCGCCAACCGGCGATCTGTCGCGACAGGTGGAAGAGTATATCCGAGAACGGAATTACTATATACTAAATGTTTTAAACCGTGAAATTAATATTTTCTCGCGTTTTAAAAGAGAACGACGCCGAAGATCACCCAGCTTTGTGTGTCTCGTGAACATGTTTCCCAAAAAAAAACGATACAAACGTTTCCTGGCGCACGTATCGGGACCGACTGCTAAGTGACTCGTCACTTCGAGACGTTTTGTTCTCTTACACGCGAGTGCTTCCAAATTTTTTCATGACCTTTAGTAGCATAGATCAAAACAAGAGACATGTAGTTTTTCATAGCGCTCTTGAACATCTTGAAGGAAATAAAAACAAGCATTTTTCTAAGCGTGTATCGTTAAAACGGCAAGAAGTACGAAGAAAAATACTTTAAATACTTTAAACAATAGTTTTATAGCTTCAATTTTACACTCGAAATTTTCAAAAATATTTCTCGAAAATGTTCTGTAATGTATCATTCAATATTCTTTTTCACATTTTTTTTAGATCTAGTTTTTTAATTTGTCTTAAAATGTAAGCTTAATTTTTTTCGCAAAATATTTTCCGTAGGTATTTCTCTCGGTACCGCGAGAATATACACGCCATGTCGAGCCATCACGAAATGCCTTCTGCCTACAGTCGTGGATTTATGAGCTTTTACTTTCACTCGGAATGCTCGATTACGAGCAATAACGTATAATGTATATGTATAAATAAGCGTAAAGCGTGTTATTTATTGTATCGAGATAAGAATGTGCACATGTCGTGTTAAGAGATATGACCACTTAAGCGTAATTCGCGCGGGGCAAAAAACAAAACGTACATTGCATCAAAGACGAAATAACAAGGGCAGTAAGAACCAATGGATATTAGCAGTGCGTAAATTATATAAAAGCAGTTGTGTAAGTTGAAATGGTAATTTATATATATTATCAAATCAATTCAAATTTAGCAAGACATTTATATTCTTAAAGACAGGACACACAAAAAAAATTAATTGGTCATAATCTTCTGAAAAAAACTCATCGATCAAAATTTACGAGCGATAATTTTACAAATGAAATAATTAAAGCCACTAAAGTATGTGACCAAGATAAAAAAAAAAAGATTGAGAACGTCGAATCATCCAGCTAGAAATTTTACTTTAAGCAATTCTACTAGTTAAATTCAATCGATATAGTATAATTTTGTTAACAAATAGAATGATTAATTTTTTATTGTTTGACATATAGGAAAAAAAGATTAGATTGACAATAATAGGACAACAAACTATATATTTAGAAACAATTCTGCCTATTAATCGACGGTTAAATCGTCAAGTAAAATAATACCTTATTAACGTAAATAAATTATTAATTTTTTGTTTGACAAATTTTTGCTTCAAACAATTCTGCCCCTTAATCGACCGTCGCGACGGTTAATTAACTCGTCAAATAATACAATATCTTATTATTAACGTAAATAGTTTATTAATTTTTGTTGTTAACTTAAAAGAACTTAGAATAGGGACTCAGATTAGGAACAACAAATTATAGCTATAGTTCTCGATGTAAAGGCCATTGCACGTAACAAAGTTTTAGATTTAATCGTAAGGCCGTAAGAAAATAGACCAATCACACTCGATTATTCTTTAAGCGCGAAAAGAATAATCGACCGTGATTGGTCTATTTTCTTACGGCCTTACGATTACAACTAAAACTTTGTTACGTACAATGGCCTTAAGCAATCAAGCTTGAATCAAAATCGCCGGTTAAAATTGATCGTTGTTTAATCGAAGTCGCGCTTGAAAATAATCAAAACGTGTCCGCTCTCGAAATTCGATATATCGATTTGTCCCGCGCCGAGCGCGTGTCGACGCGGAGTGGGAACCATCTTTGAACGCACTTCACGTGAGAAGAGAAAACGGCTCAAAATGGCGGCGTACTTGGCAGTTTTCTGTTGTACAAAATAGGTTATCGGGGTGGTGCCTATATGCGACCGACAATTCCGCGGGATCTAACGTGAAGCTAATAGCGCCGCAAGTATTATTATGATCAACTCCAGATAAGACTCGTGTACACGGCGCGTTTTAACCTCCCGTATTATCGCGCGCAACCCGGAAGATAATGGCCGATAATGCCATCGCAGGCGACGACGAGCTCCTGAAAAATATTAAAACGCTCCTCTGGGGCTCGACCGTCAAGGAGGACGTTTTCAAGCGATGGGCGCAAGGTACTGGACCAGCGTTTTGCATCTCGTAGATGCGGCCGCACATCGTAGGCATACAAATTTACAATCACGTCGTGTCACACCGGTTTAATGGCCGATCACTAGAGACAATTTGTAATCATTTCCGCGAAAGATGGCATAAAAAAATCGTTTATCACGCCTTTCTGAATATCATTCCGCACAAAAAACTGTTGCTCGACAGCACTGTGAATCTGATAAACTTGACAATTTGACCCGGAGTAGAGTTTCAACGTTGGTTACTCATGTACCTCTTATATAATAAATACAGAACATGATATAGTCGAAACGTAATATAGTTAGCGAGAAAAATGTTATAAATATATTGTCGTATTTCCTATAAATGTGGCTATAACAGTTATCTCTGTTGTAGGCTTCTACTTCAGCATAGATGAACCTACCGCGCTTGTACAGAGAGAGGGCGGACCTTGCGCTGTGATAGCCGCGGTTCAAGCATTTATTTTGAAGCAGTTACTGCTGGAGAGCGACGTCATAACTTGGAAGGCTATCAAGGCCGAAAAATGTGATCAGCTGCTTGTGAAAGCCATGACTGAAATTATAAATCAAGCCGCCGATATTCAGGATCCTAAGTATTCGGTGGTGCACGCCGGTGATTCTAATGGCTTTGTGTCCGGCAAGGACGACACTGACTCGAAGTCAACCGAGTCGACGGTGAATCCAGCCCAAGATATTAGCGAGGGTAATCAAATTAACGAAACGCAAGCCGCGAAACAAGCGTCGTTAGAATCAGAGGTTTTTCATTCTCAATTAAGGTACGTTTTACGTTCGAATATAACGTCCCAACAGAAGAATTATTTCGTTGTTTAACGTTTTTGATATTTTATCTCGATCGTCATTTTCAGGATATTTACCACGAGTAGCATCGATGACGTAGAGGATTTCTTCACGGAACGAATTGGAATGTTAAAAGATCAGTACGGTATACTGCTGCTACTTTACACAGTGATGTGTACAAAAGGAGTTTCGGAAATATGCTTCGAAATGTCGGACCCCACAGAACCCATGATCGATTCCACCTATGGATACGGAAGCCAAAGTTTAATAAATTTAATGCTTACCGGCCGGGCAGTTAGTCACGTCTGGGATCATGATCAAGATATTAGTGGATTAAGTGAGATGGCTTTTCTTTTTCTTTAAATTTAATGACTTTATCGTCTTGATTCTATGTATGTTTTAATGTAGCGCGATACTAGATTGGTCTTTCTGCATTAATACATTACGTATGTTGCAGAATTACGCGGTATTGATAAACAGAATACGGTGGGATTCCTCACTCTGCTAGAGCATTTACGTTATTGCGAAGTGGGAACATTCTTAAAATCACCGTCGCACCCGATCTGGGTGCTAGGATCGGACACGCATTTAACTGTACTGTTCTCTACGGAGAAACGATTAGTGAGTCCAGAGACGCCGTCGGAACAAGCGCGAAGAATTTTCAAACGCTTTGACCCTGAAGGGAATAACTTTATCGCGGCAAATTTGCTGCAGGACGTATTGGCGGAATTAGGGCTGGTAGCTGATGCGGAATAGTATGTACTCGCTTTCTTAGTTCACACGTTATATACATATTGCGTTAATAGGCATATGTAAAGTTATTTATATTGAATTTGATTCTAATTTTGATAGTTGCAGTAAGTTTTATAACAAAATATTCTTACAGTGTCGATATCATGAGGAAGAAACTGGATGGTGAAAATTTAGGGATAATACTTCTCGCGTCGTTTATGGATGAATTCTTTCCCGAGGAACCATGTATGTGCCCAGACATGTTCGTCTTGTATCACTACAATGGTCTACAGCGTAGCAATCCAGAAAACAGAGTGAAATATCACAAGGGACAAGCGGTATTGCTCGAGTGCACTGTAAAATGTATCATGGATAGCAATCCCATGCTAACGGTCCTGCAAACAAAGTGGCCAAGGATTGAGATACAGTGGGACATAGTACGAAATCCTAGTTTAAATTAGAATTTATAAACTGTAATATATATATATGTATACAATGGAGCTGACGCATAGAGTGACCTGACCGAGCGCTTCTATAGGATATCGTTGAGAGGATTACCATTTTAAGATCGTAGTCTAGTCAAATCGGCCATCTTCTGATTTGCATCGGTAAATACCGCGAGGACATTGAATATACCTGCCAATAAGGAATATTAATTGTTTCAACGAAAATATGTAGTATTCGCGTAACGCATGGTCAGTAAAAATCTATTAAGGATATCTACAATTTATGTCGAAGTATTTGCACCACACTGACTATGTCAACGATATTAAAATAATTACTTTTATTGAATACATTGTCAGAAGCGCAATCTAGTTTCAGTATTTCTCAAAAGAGCATTATAACGAAATTTCTCAGCACAATAGAATTTAACGGTGGTCGATTGCAAGTAATTTACAGTGACACAAGGTTATTAAAAGAATTCTGCTTACTCGCGAAGTTAACTTCATAATAAAGATTTTTAATTTTCACGGAAATTAACACGTAATTCTACGTGGATTCTAATAAAATTCATTTTGTTGCATATTATATAGACGAAATGTTACTAAAGTGTTATAAGGACGTCATTATTTTGAAACTTCCGTTATTATTTTCGCTGTTCTTGCCATAAAAATTATTCGAATCAAAGAAATGTCTTAAAAAGCGCCGTATTTAATAAACCTGTTAAATTCAATTTCACAAGTCTCCTTTCCCGATTAAGAATATAACAAAAAAATCAGGGCTATGGATTAAAAATTGACGCGCAAGATAAAATGTGGCATGCACACTTTCGGAATTTCTACTTAATATATGATAATTTTAATAGATATTTGGTCAATGTTTATTTTATATGACTTTTGCAAAACTGCAGTTACGGTGTTAAATAATAAACTTACTACTTTTGAAAAATAGTTATTGCAATATGATTTCATCGCTTTGTATTAATAATTGAAATCCCACCTGTGGTGAAAATTTTTAAGCGATTTCACAGAGATGATGTAATGTATAGATTCTAATATTTTATTTTTTGATATTACTCAAACATTTCTTTTGAGCATTTATTGACAGTAAAATAGATCGATTTGACATGCTTAGGTACACTTAGGTATCAATTTATTGTTGTATTGACTATTTCGAACATGCGTTTACTGTTTTATTTACACGCATGAATCTCAAATACCGTCTATAAAATTACTAGATAATTTGCATTATGTGCTATAATGGTATACCCCATTATGTTGTTATAAAAAAAAAACATTTATTTACTAAATTTTGAATTATATATACATTTTCAATCACTTGCATCATCAGCTTGATTATCGTCTCCGCCGCTACCCACAGAACTTTCAGAATTGGATTCTTCGTCTGAATCTTTAAGAGCTTTCCCTTTACTATTCTTTTTAGGTCTGTGTGTCTCAATGTCTGAACCTTCCTCATCCGAAGAATAAATATTCGATGCTGCTGAAATAAAGCATTTTTCAAATCACAAACAGTCCTAGTGGACAGAATGAATTAATCTAATATAACCTACGCGTAAAAGAATATAAAGATCTTGAAGTTAGAGATAACACATTCTAGTACAACGTAAAAAAATATTAGAGCAACATATTTTGATGTAAAAAACATTAAGATCACGTTTTACAATGTAAAGAATATTAAAACAACACGTTTCAATAGAATGTAAAGAATGTTAAATAACCTTTGGAAGGAATCACGCCCTTTTTATATTTATTTTTTATGGCTGCCAATGAAATTGCACCCTCGTCATCGGAACCATCATCGTGATAAGCATCACCACTGTACGCTCCTGCAGCACGATTAGTATTCCTAATGCCACTGGTACTTTTCTTCGTTTTGTTTTGAACTCGCATAGCCATACGTAGTTTTTCTTCTTCTTTCTACAAAAGAAAAAGTAATTGGAAACATTGGAGTAATAATCAGTTTCAACATGATATGCATGTACAGAAATGATAATGTATACACACCTTTATCATCTCGTATCTGTTCTGGTCTGGGTTCATTCCTACTTGAGAAAGAACTTTAATGCCAGAGGTCTTTTGCGACCTATCGGCCAGAGACATAGTCATCTTCCTGTGCGTGAACGATTCAGTGGAATGCGGCCGGAATGTTAGTTTCGTTCGAAATACTGCTTGACCCTGCAGACCGGTACCTTGGCGAATATAGAGGTGATTGTGATCGCCCTGTAACGGCTGTTTGTACACGTCAAAGATTTCCGAGCCCAAATGCAAGGACATGCTTCCGTCCGACCACTTTACGAATCTCGCGTTACTTTGCTTCACCATTTTGCCCTCGTCGTTAAACGATTCCTTCCACCTCAAAGTATTTTCAACCTTGAGTTTCAATCGAGCGCGACCTTCCTCGTCCAGAGTCTCTTCCTCGTCGATTTCATCTTCGTAGGTCTCGTGATCAAACGGCCTTGTTTCGACAGACAGAAAATTCGGCAATTTCACAAAGTGAATCTCGCGTCCCAGATCGGTAGTAATTTTTGGGATTTCTACGTCAATTCGAGTCTCTGGAGGTGGCTCTGGTTCGTCTTCCTTATCTTTATCTTCCTCCTACACAGAGAACGCACAATTTAACATTAAAATATCTACATTTCTTCATGTCAAAATCCGTTTCGCTTTTCTTGCCACACATTACAAATAAATACATTTCTAAAATCGTAAAAAAGAAATGAAATAAAGACTTATTCGCCTCTCGTCCCATTAACTTACGTCTTCGATAACGGTTCGATGGCTTGGACCTTCTCCACCGCTCTCAGATCTACCGCGACTATGACTTCTACTCCTACTCCTACTCCTACTCCTGCTTCTACTCCTGCTTCTGCTTTTGCTCCTGCTGCGACTTTTGCTTCTACTCCTGCTTCGACTGCGGCTCCGTTCTTTTTCTTTCTCTTCTTCCTTTTTATCCTTTTCGTCGTCCGTACTAATGTCACTCGCATCACCGAACAGCGCGTCCGCGGTTGGAGCGACGCTATTTTCCTTCTCAGCTGTCTCGTTGTCGGAATCTGAGTGTATTACCGGTTTAGTTCGTTTAACAGGTTTTTCGGCATCTGAACCGGAACTGCTACGTTGCCGTTTATTCTTCGACCGTTCTTCCTCGTCGCTCTCGTCGGATTTTGGACTTCGATCTAATCGGAAAAAAGTTTCAATATTAAACAATACAATTAATTAGATAATTAGAAAACATTCTGAATATTGCAACTAATAAAACAGCAGCACAAACCTCTCTGCTTGAAGGATTTGTTCGATTCATTGTCGCTCTTATCGTTTTTGGGACTCTTAGATCCAGATCTCTTGTCGTCAGACTTGTCAGAACCTTCTCTCTTTGTCGATTCGTCAAACTTCCTCGAGGACGCGGAAGAATTCGATCGCCTTTCCGCCGGGCTCGCGGAACCCGCTGACTTATTGCTTCTCTGAGAAGATACGCTTCGAGATCTGCGACTTTTCGGGGAATCGTAACCGGAGGCGTTGGACGCGGGGGAAGCCGGAGTCTTGGACTTTCTCTCTACCGACCTAGACCTCGAGCTGATGGGTGACTTCGGACTCGAGGAGCGCACGCTGCCGCGCGGGGATTGCGAGCGCGAGCGCGATCGCGGTGACTTTCGTGAATCCGCCGAGCTGCGAGAGACCGCCGATTTCGGAGTACCGCTCCTGGACCGCGGCGAACCGGACTTGCCGCTTCTGGACCTCGGTGACCTAGAGACGGATTTCCCGCTTCTGGACCTCGGTGACCTGGAGACGGATTTCCCGCTTCTGGACCTCGGTGACCT
>NW_020224074.1:16698-24625 GCF_003070985.1 Temnothorax curvispinosus | reverse complement strand
TAATTGTAACATACGTAATGTTTTTACGTCGTACGATACCTTTTTTTGTTTATGAAAAAATTTTTTCAATTTTATTTCTTTTTAAGCAATAATAATATATTACCCTATGTATAACGCGCTATTGTCTTGACAAATTTTTTTGAATCAAGCGTCAATAATAACGGATAATAAATCTTTTTACTTATGAAATAATGTAAAAGAGGACTTTATATAAAAACTATTTACTATTTATTTTTTATGTAATGTTCTATTCAATCAGAGTTGTAGTACGTAAAAAAAGTATATTGATAATTGTTTAATTTGAATGAAATTTTAACAAAGTTTATATAAGTGATAAAAATAAGAATAATACTTTTAGAGAATCTATTATTCACATTTATTAAGAGAATATTATTTTTTTAACTTTCAAGGTTTAACGTTTACTTTATCAGCTTAAAATCTTATTCAATAATTATAATTGAGTATATTGAGAGTCTTAAATTATTTTTCAAAATGATTTGTAATATTTGTTATTTAGATTTACATTTGTAACAAAATATATAATTGAGTATTTTGTTTACATACATGTATAGTATAATTTTAGAGCTTAATAATTTTGATTTAGAATTATTTTGAGAAACAGTGCTGAAATAGTAAAATCTTGAGATCGATAGTTAGAATAATTTTTGGAAAGAGTACTGAAATGAGAAATTCTTCGAATCGATAGTTAGAATAATTTTTAGAAAGAGTACTGAAATGGGAAAATCTTCGAATCGATAGTTAGTATAATTTTGAAAAACAGTGCTTAAATGGTAAAATCTGTATATCGATAGTTAGAATAATTTTGAGAAACAGTGTTTAAATGGTAAAATCTGTATATCGATAGTTAGAATAATTTTGAGAAACAGTGCTTAAATGGTAAAATCTCAAGTTTGAAACAAATTGATACGATATTGTAATTGAATGAACGTGTAAAGCGATTGTACGCTCCTCGCCAAAAAATTGGAGGAACGCTTAAATTTTCCTAAAAAGTAAGCAAAATTGAAGCAGCTGTATTTTCGTTGAAAATGAACGAAATAAAAGTTTTAAAAAAGGGTTTTGAAGGGTCTTCAAATCTCTACTTTCGGAAGATCGCTTATTTCTTTTAGTTTCTGTGAGTTTGCTAATTTTTACATATAAAAAACCACGAACTGGACAATGTTCTGTGTGTAAAAATTGCCAAACAATACTGAAATGGGCAAATCTTCGAATCGATAGTTAGAATAATTTTGAGAAAGTCATGAAATGGGAAAATCTTCGGATTGATAGTTACAATAATTTGGAGAAAGAGTACTGAAATGGTGAAATGTAAAAGTCGATAGTTGTAATATTTTCAAGAAAGAGTGATGAAATAGGAAAATCTTCAAATCGATAGTTAGAATAATTTTGAGAAACAGTGGTTAAATGGTAAAATCTTGAGATCGATAGTTAGAATAATTTTTGGAAAGAGTACTGAAATGGGAAAATCTTAAAATTGATAGTTACGATAATTTTTAGAAACGGTACACCGATAAATTTGTATTCTCATTTTAAGAATATACCACTTATCCTTATAATATTTTACACTGAAATAAGCGCTAAGAGGATCCAGTTAGTTTTAGAGGGAAATCCTCCAAAGATTCTTAAGTTTCAGATATTCTTCATGTGTAAGAATATATACTAAAGATATTCTCAAGTATCAGATATTCTGAAACTTGTAAGAATATATACTAAATATATTCTCAAGTATCAGATATTCTGAAACTTGTAAGAATATATACTAAAGATATTCTCAAGTTTCAGATATTCTTAAACTTGTAAGAATATATACTAAAGATATTCTCAAGTTTCAGATATTCTTAAACTTGTAAGAATATATACTAAATGGAATGTTTTCTTATTATTCAGTGAGAGAAACGTTTTATTACTATGTAAACCAACATTTTTTGCTACGAGAGCTAATTAATTTTGCAATAATAGCAAAGTCTTTCGTTGCGATAGCAAAGTTCGATAAGACTTTGCTATTATTGATAAATTAATTAGCTCTTGCAGCCAAAATGTTGGTTGTTCACGTATAGTAACGAAACCTTTCTCTCAGAGTGTTATATTATTATATTATTTATTATTTGGGATTATTGATCGTGATAACGTAAAACAGTTCTACGAATGAATATTCTATTTATTAAATGAACGCATACACACATTGCTGGAGCATTTTGTCACTAACGTCAAAATTTGACGTTACGTAACGGCTAACGTGAGAAAAATTTGAGTGTTCCGAAATTGGTTCGCTTACCCTATATTATACGAAGCATAATATTACAGAAAATGCCTAAAAGCTACGTATAAATTTCCATCAGCCTCTATTCTACATCTAGTTGGATAAAATGAAATAAAATTTTGATACTCTTTATAAAACCACTCCAGAGTTGCAGGTGTGTCACCTGGTAACAGTGAAGATGGGCTATTGAATCCAACGGTATAAAAGCCTGGAGAAAATGAAACCAACTCTATCGTTAATTAGTTGTGGTATTATAATCCAATGCGATGATACAAAGAGAGGCAAATCATTTTCATAGTTTATCGCAAGCACCATATTTCTCTTATACTATTAGGTGTTGCGAATAGTTACTTATTTTTTAACTACGACACAGTTCTCAAGACCGGGAGGTAAAATAACGTTATAATTATTATAGTTACAACAGTGAATCAGAATTTTTTCTTTAAAATGATTAACTACATCCCGCGCTGAAAGCCCCGCTTGGATAAAAATCTAGCCGAAAGACTGAGAGAATATTTCTTGGCCACTGTTACCGGCGAATTTTTCCGACGAATTGTAGCCTTATAGCTACTTGTTTTGTCACTGGTCGATGTTTTCCCTCCATACGCATCGACCGTACGTGAATAAGAGGGCCAATAACATTTATAATTCTAGAATAACGAACCGTAAAGTGGTGTTTGGGTTTCAATGTCTTGGAGAATAATTTGCGATATAATTCATGATGCTCGGCAATGAAAGTTGTCAGATACAGGGTTATAAGTTTGTGTCCACAAATGGAGCGGTAACAATATCCTAATATTTGAACAAGTCGAATGTACATTTGCCAAACTTCTTCAACCTCAGGCACCAAATCTCCGATCGCGAGACCAAAATGTCGAACGAAAAACAGCATTTCAGATGCAGACATTTTCAACTTTTGTCCTCGAATGTAATCGAGTATTGTAATAGAGGGTTTGTATCACCGATATCAAAATTATAATCAAATTTTTGTATTCGGTCGTTGACAGTCTCAAGAGTAAAATATTTTTTAACAGAAATCAAATCTTACAAAATAGCACAAATATCGTAATGACGAACGCCTTCCGGGAGATCGTGCGTTAAGTCTGCAACAAGATAGACGATCGACGCGTGGTAGGTTTGAAGCTCGTTCGAAACACATCGATTTTTAATATCTGTTACAATGATACGTTATTGATAAGAATATCAGCTTGATAATTGTCTCTATTACGTAAAAGCAACAAATTTTATCAAACTTGTTATCTCGCAACTAATTTATATTCTTTACAAAAACGGCGGTAATAGTTTGCGTTAAAAGATTCAGTAAATCCAGTAATAGAGTATACAATCCTAAGTTGTCAGCGATAAGTAAACGGAAACAAAAGTAGACTTGTCGATTGCCAGAGTTGCTGTATGCACTGATATGCCATTGTCTTCTAGATTTTGGAGTTCATTTAGAAACAGGGCGGAAGGCGTTTTCATTGTTTAGATATCTGTCGTCTGATAAAAATATACAAGATACAAAAATATTCTCAAGAGTGGACATATGATGCTGAGGAATACAAGGAATTTGGTAATATAACGCTCCACAAGACTATGATCACCCGCGTGTAAACCTGTGTGATTGTCAGGTTCCACATCGTCAAAGTATATAAACAATGGCAATACTAAACGGTCTCTGAAATAATAGGTATCTTTAATATTTTCCCACACAAGATTTTTTCTCAACTATATTAATCAACTTATCTGAATTCTTGAGATTTTCAACATTTGCCAAAATAGCATCAAAAACACCGGTTAATTCCAGAAAGTTCTTTAAAACATATTTCATTGAAATGTATTGACCTGTCGGTTCTATTGATGTTGAAACAGCAACGCGTTTCCAACTTTTACCATTTTCTCTGAAACTTTAATTCTATAAGTCTTGGGACATATATAAGACTGGCTTGCTTCAAGTGCGTTCGTCACTCTTTGGGTCTCGGTCTCCGAGCCTTGAAATACGTTGTCTATTGTCGACACCCTATAAAACACGGAAGAGCAATAACATTTTGAAAAACGACTTTGAGTAATTAATATACAATGAAATTCACCTGACAATCAGTGCGCTCGCGCTGCTTGATGACGACTGAGTTTTTCGTTCTTAATGTTTAACTGTAAATAATAATTATAGTACGATTTATAAAAAATGCTTATTAATTATAAAATTATTATAAAATTATAAGACATTAATATAAGTACATTATTATAAAATTGGTAATTAATAATTATAAAAATTATTCGTACAGATTAGAATGCATCAATGTCATTATTCATGCACACCATGCGCGATGATGCGTCAATAATTGAAATAATTTTACTAAAAAATGTACTTACCAAAATATTTATCAAGCACATATATGTATAATATATAGAAAAAACGTTATTCGTGAATATAATATGCGATAGCTATTAAGGCGTATGGCGTAATAGAAAAGCGCGGGGAAACTGCATTTGTTGACCGACGAAAGTTCTCTGATCGATGTCTTACAGAGATTTCTTGAAGATAACTTACAAAAGATGTCTTTGAAAAGCACTTTTTAACATCTCAAAAAAGTCATTTTGAAAAAGTGCTCCGCGAAAGTCATCTTTTTTTAACGATAACTTTAGATTGAATCTAAAAGATATCCAATTGGACAACTTCTCCAAATGACGAAAAGTCATCTTTCAAAGGTGCTGTGAAAGTTATCTCTTACGTGCAAAGTATCAAAAACATGTCAATTTTACAGCTTTGGGAAAATCTTAAAGAGCTCTCGAGAAAGATGAGTTTCAAGTCCTCCAAAAAGTCATCTGGTGTTTATTGGGTAGTCTCCTCGTACTAAAAATTTTTTTACCTGAGAAAAACGATAAATAAAAGTAACTACTTGTATAGAAACGTGCAACGTTTTTGGCATTTCTGCATTGAACGAAAGAAGGCACGATATCTTGCAGCTTGCAGCTTGCAGCTTGCGGCACATCCACACAGTAATATCGAAATGCAAACGGAACTAAATTTTAAAACACGCACCGACGAGAATCAAGGATTAAAAGTTAATAACCTGACTAAATACGTATAATTTACAATCACGTTTTCAATTTAATTATTTCGTATTTAAGACAAGCCTAATAATATTAACAAATTCGTGTAATTTACAACAATATGATTTTATTGATACATTGAATTTAGGAAATGGTAAATTTTATTGTGCTATCTATAATGTATAATTGATCCAAATAAGTAATAATGTCGAGGAAAATTAATATAATTAACAAGATGATGCAAAATTAATTACAAATATTTATATTTATTTAAATTGTGAACAAATAAGTTATAAACGGATGAAATAATCGCTTTGTAAAGAACAAGATAATCTTTTACTTATTACGCTTGATACGAAATAAAATATAATATTCAGTTAATTATGTTGATTAATATTTTTTGCACGAGCAAAATATTTAGGGGAGACCGGCGGGGCTAACTCGACGTCGGGGGGCCAACTTGACACACTAGACTTTTGGCTAATTTAAATCTATCGTAGAAACTTGCCTTTGCTACTGCGTAAATGCGTCTTTATGTGCTCTGGTATTGTCAACGGGATTTCATGACGTTCTTAGTTGTGGTGTAATTTTTAGCGCGACATAAGCGTTTTTGACGGTGAAAAGTAATTTTTCTGATCTCTCGAAAATTTCTACTCTTTCATCGAGCTTTACTCTCTTGCAAACCTATATGTAAGTGATTTTCATGGGAAATTTGACGCTCTATATGAATCCGATAATCGTTTTTGGATATTTTCAAAATTGTCATGTTTTTGAAGTGACAAAAGTGAAAAACGCGACGTCCGGGGCAAAGTCAACACCACGCCCCGTTTTGTCGGCTTCCAGTATGACGAACGCGATGCTTGTTGTCGTGCAGCCGTATGGCTTGTGACAAATGTATGCGCACGTCCGCGTTCGCGAGTTTATCTGCATTAATTTTTTTTCAGACATTCAGTTTAGATGAAGATAATTGAAAGTTGAACAATTTTTGTCGTCGTTATTTAAAATGATTGTTCTAGCTACTTTAATCCGAACTTTGTACTTTTTAAATACACGATGAACAATGTATTTTCATTTTCAGACGGTAAAAAATAAATTCCAGATGAAATTGTGTCGATCGGACTTAAGTGTTGAGTTTGCCCCGGCGGGGTGTCGAGTTTACCCCGGCATTTTTAAATTCAAAAATTTGTCTTCGCCTTTCACTTTTCCTTTCCTGGCGCGGCAAAACGAAGCGACGTACGGCATGACTTGCCGAATCAATTTTGTACCTGAAGAAACACTCTTTTTAAATATATACCGTTGAATTTGCCTAAAAATTTTAATTAAATATTTAAAATTGCCTTTGAAGAAATAGCGTCGAGTTAGCCCCCCCCCCGCCTTCCCCCCTCCTTAATTTTGACTAACCGTACTATATTTACTTGTATATTTTCAATCGTATTACAATTATATTATTCGTTTTATTTTCCAATCGTATATTATTCATGAAAATATATTACCGTTACGATATACAAATGGTATACGGTTCGTTGAATCTTTGTTAAAATTAAATACTTGTTGATTAAATATTTATTTTCAAAAAATAAACCATTGTATTTATATGTCGAAACGTGGCAGTTTTGATTGAGAAATAGTTTTTTGATTCAGCAGCTTCTTCTTTCTCGGTATCTGAGGAAATACGCGCGCACGAAAAATCCAAAGTGTTCAAGGGTTGATATGAATATTATAAATATAATAACCTACCGCTTACGGCAAGAATTTAAGCCGGAGCCTTTGTTTCTTTCTGAGTTTTTTACAATATTTCCATGTTAGTTTTACAATTTTGTCTCTATATGTCTGTCTTTCTTGGGTATCACTGATAATTTTACTACATTTTTTGGCTCGCTTCGAAGCCACCGAATCGATACAAACTTTTCTACTCGAGGCATAATTCTTATGTAAATAAATATTTTTTGTTCTATATTTCGAGATGTCATTTAAAATAAATGAATGATGCGCGGCATACATTTGCGACAAATTCAAAGCTGTTTCGCGAGTCTGAAGTTACTGCGAATATTTCGTATCATATATATGTATAGCTGAACTGTGGTGTACGCTCGTTGTACTTGAAATGCAATAGATATATATATATATAGTTCAAGTTTGGCAAAAGTGTCTGTATTTGAAATATAATTGATTGCAAATATTGAAATATATAGATAATGATATGTCGCGTACGAATCTCTAATCTCTAATTTCTATGTTATTCCTGTTAATGCTCTTACGACACCTTGCGTTTATGTAAATTTTGATAATTTAACATATGTTGTTTTACCGATTGATAAAAAAGAAGTTGAATAAAATTATTCGTTATTGAAAACTGATACATTCGTATAAAAACTTGTTGAATACATATATGTGTAAATGAATCGCGAGTTAACGGTGAAAAATGCGGGATATTTGTCGCGACTTTAAATACGCGCAAATGTATTGCAAATTTAACGCTACGGTTTTCCAAATTGAAGAATGCTTTGTCACGCACAATAATTGATATTTCTTTTTACAGACTTGCCGCAGGAACGTTACCGGAGTAACGTCGTAACGCGCGCGGATCGAGTGACGCTC
>NW_020224074.1:16415-16688 GCF_003070985.1 Temnothorax curvispinosus | reverse complement strand
GTCGGCGGCCGTCGCCGCCGTTTATTCCAAACGTGGACGCGATAGACGAATATTCCGAAACGGCGCAGGAACGCTATCAGCGTCACCGAGTGCAGCGTCAGCAGCAGCAGCAGCAGCAGCAGCAGCAGCAGCAGCAGCCGACACCGCAACGACGATTGCCGATCATAACGCAACAGGTGATCGTTTCAGCAGGTAATTGTCCGCCACCTGATCGTCTGCGACGCGAACGTATTCGAAGGGCCCTTGAGCTCTTACGAATACACGGAATACTGC
>NW_020224074.1:13793-16405 GCF_003070985.1 Temnothorax curvispinosus | reverse complement strand
ACGTATTCGAAGGGCCCTTGAGCTCTTACGAATACACGGAATACTGCCGTCTCTTCCCGGAACGCGGGAACCGCCGGTAAGCGGTCGCGTAAGCGTGAGCTCTCGATCGCGCCCGTCCGAAAACGTTAGCGTCACGGACGAACAGATCGTCACATCCGACGACTCCTCACGATCGCTGCTTTCGTTCGAAAACGTCCGCGTCACGGACGAACCGATTGTCCTATCTGATGACGACTTCTCCTCTCGAGCGCGCCCGTCCGAAAACGTCCGCGACGTCACCGACGACGTAGTCGTCATATCCGACGAAGAGTCGCGTGTTATCATATCGGATTTGGAAAACGAGGAGGAGGAGGAGGAGGAGGAGGAGGAGGACGATGACGACGACATAGCCGCCGACGACATAGACGACGACGACGACGACGACGACGAGCGTCATCGACGTATAAGACAGATCAATCCCACCATCGTCGTCGACGACAACGATCCGTATAGATATCTACGTAGGGGCGACATTGATTCGTTGGTCTTACTTTGCAAGTCGCTCGAACCATTCGAATGCAAAGTTATATTCAAAATCGCAATACTGCCCAATAAGATAATGATCGTAAAAAACACAAAATTGACGCGGTACATAGTCAACAGAGAACTATTTGATTCGCCTGTGCGCGAACCAACGTTTGCCGTCCGCAACGGCGATACGATCGACCCGCGCGGTCAATTTTATGAATTTGAACTGGGCTCGATAGACTTCGTTAGCGTCTACGTCATGTTTCAAAACCGGGCACATGAATTCTTTGATGGTATTCCGCGACAAACGAACCGCATCGTGGACGGGCAATTGCGGCGCGCCGTGGCCGCATTTGTCCAGCGCATTGTCGTAAGCGCGGCCCGAAAAATTCCCGCGTAGACGGATACGGCGCGAGCGAGCATCAAGTACGTCTCGTACGAAGTAGATCGGACGTACAACGTCATGTGCGATGATTTCGAAAGATTCGCAAATTTGTTGACCGCTAATCTAACTGAATGCCCCGACCTGACGAGTACGTGCGGCATGTCGTACGTGCGATTTTACGTGTGCGAGCACGGCATGCGCCTCCAAAAACATATCGCCGGACAGATGTTGGAACGCATAATCGACGTCGACCATCCGCACGTCGATATCGTGCAGATTTACCGAGCCGACGTTCTGAGACCTTGGAACGTGGATAACGCGTTGCTCGTTAAACTGTCCGGCAGAGGCGACGATTCGCTCGTTGGCCTTTGCGCGGGTGGAATTAAACTCACCCGCTACAAAGCAACGCATAGATATCGCGTCGGCTTTACAGACGAATACGGTTATTTTGACGCTAGCGTCTCCCCGGTACACGATCGCGTCATCACGTATATGCAGGCGTACAACTCGGCGGCAAAAATGGCAAGGCCAACGGAGTCGGGATTTACGGCGGCGTACACGATCTGCCGCGGATTCGCCGACGGCAATCGCTTATTCTCCTCGATCGCGAAGCAATATCGACAGTACGTGACGGACATACTTGCGTACTGCGATAATTACGTAAAAGGCGATCCCGCAATCAGAATAGAGGAGGTTCTGACATTCGACTCGCTCAACCACCCTGACGTCATGTCGGTGAGATTGGACCGTTACGGCGTGTTCGACGATCACAACATGTGCGTAACGACGCGCGAGCTGTTGAGGCGCGGTCTCGTGTACCGAGTGGAAAACTGGACGAGACACGTCAACATTTGCGTCGGACGAGATCTTCGACATTTGGGAAAGATCGCCAAATGCAGAAACGTGGAATACGACGCGCGTCTGTGGACACCGAGCGCTACGACTAACCGGGCGATACGGGCCGAATTTCGGGCCATGTACTTCGCGCACGGGCTAAATCCCGTATTCAACTACTACGTAACGGGAAATATGTTTCGCAACGGTAGCGAGATGGCCTCCGCGGATCGAGGAATAATACGATTGCGTCCGTTCAACGACCGAACGGACGATTTCGTATATCCCATATACGCGACAGCTATCAATTCGTGTTTCGCGATCCCGATTCGACACGCGCGAGACGTAATTTTTAACGTCGAAATGCTCGAGGAAGTGGACGACGATGACGAAAGAAGACGAATCGCGAGATTCCTAGTCGCGATGTACGCGTCGTGGGCGTACTCGCACTTTCTCACCCGCGACAATCTATCGAGCATGCAAACGAATGTAATAACGCAACGTTATTACCGTCGTTGCGAAAGGGCCTTTAAATTACGGTCCTTTTTACGCGAAGTTAAATCCCACCCGTATCGACAACTTCGCGGTAAAATCGCGAACGTCGTACTTAAACCTCAGAGAATCGCACGAGCCATCCTCGAGCCCGAGACACCGTTCGCGCGCGTCGCGCGAATGACGGTACGTATAGACGACGAACCTCGATTCCGTCATACGTTATTAAGGTTTATCGCCAACCACATAGACGTATTCCCGCTGTACGTAGTACGACCGACCGGAAATTATTACAAGTGGTGCGTTGTCAAAAAATACCCCGTTCAAACGGTAACGGTACGAGATGTCGCGCGACGATTGCGAAGAATACGCCGCTGCAAAAAACACAATATAC
>NW_020224074.1:0-13783 GCF_003070985.1 Temnothorax curvispinosus | reverse complement strand
ACGACGACGACGACGACGACGACGAGAGACGATTCTCAGGCGCGGCCTCCACAAATTAGTGGAAAAAGAAAACAACCGTTGGAGAAATATAAGGCGAAAGCTGGAAAGAAATTGAAAGGAACGATGGGAACGTTCGTCGTACCGTCGCAGCCCGTTGAATCTACCCACGAAGACGAATGTCACCCTTCCGCTACCAGCGACACTGGTAGTCGTTCTGCTGCTGCGACAGAACACGTGAGCGTCTCATCCGACCGAGATTCGAATGACCGTCGTGCACCACCGTCACCGTCGGCAACCACCTCGGACACCTTGACCTCGGACATGAGACGCTCAAAGCGTTTTAAAGCAGCAGCACCAGCAGCCTTACCGTCGACGTCGAAAATTATAGTCATTGGTGACTCGACCACCTCGGGCACCTCGACCGGATCCAAAAAAAGGACGGGTCCAAAAATGAAGATACGCGACTTTACGTCTCAAATGGACCTATTGATAATGAGACACGCCCTAACGACGTTTACCCCCAACACCTTAACGTCGTGGACTTCTCTCATAAGTTCGCGCCCCGAGTTCACGATGTTTACACCTTCGCAACTGCGCTACCGACTCTATCAGCTATGCGACGGATTGCACAGCAAAGAATTTGGTAGAAAGTACCGCGACACGTTGGAGCAAGTAAGACAATTGTGCCGCGAACAAAAACTTATTTGCTCAGCAGCAGCACCAGCAGCCTGCTTACCAACGATCGAAGAAGAAATCGATGACTCTACCACCTCGACCCGGAGACGGTCCAAAGAACTACCGATCCAAACGCCAGCCAAGTCAAATGGCCGTCGTGCACCACCATCACCGTCGCGATCGCCGCCGCTGCCGCCGAAAGTCATAATTTGGGGTTATAACTCGGCAACCACCTCGGACACCTCGACCTCGGACATGAGACGCTCAAAGCGTTTTAAAGCAGCAGCACCAGCAGCCTTACCAACGATCGAAGAAATCGATGACTCGACCTTGACCTCGACCTCGAGAGGTTCAAAAAAATTGAAAAAAGCAGCAGCCTCACCGTCGACGTCGAAAATTATAGTCATTGGTGACTCGACCACCTCGGGCACCTCGACCGGATCCAAAAAAAAGACGGGTCCAAAAATAAAGATACGCGACTTTACGTCTCAAATGGACCTATTGATAATGAGACACGCCCTAACGACGTTGACCCCGAACACCTTAACGTCGTGGACTTCTCTCATAAGTTCGCGCTCCGAGTTCGCGATGTTTACACCTTCGCAACTGCGCTACCGACTTTATCAGCTATGCGACGGATTGCACAGCGAAGAATTCGGTAGAAAGTACCGCGACACGTTGGAGCAAGTAAGACAATTGTGCCGCGATCAAAAACTTATTCGCCCACGTAAATAAAAACATTGCGCCGCGATTTTCAAGTACGGAAATAGGTACGTAAATACCCACGTAGCACATGGACGTCCACTGTTGAACGTTGTCAAATTTTATTTTAGTACTGTTATTTTCACGAGGATACTTTGAGAAAAAACAAATATAACGATTGAATTGCATTTAATATTATCGTAATCGATAATTGTTCAACGTCGATTGAATCGTTGCTTTGTTTTATTTTCAAAATATTCCTATCGGCATAAAATAACGCGAGTCTTTGCGCAGCGATAGAGCGCGTGCACGAGTGACGACACGCGCGAGTGATATCGTTGCGTGTCACTTCGTTTCTTATGGAGGACAATCCTGTGAAACGATATTTGTCACATATTTCAAAAATGTTCGATGATACGAAATGCATACGTGCACACACACATATATATATAATGTTGTATATATACATATATATATATATATATATATATATATATATATATATATATATATACATACAATAATCTTATGAAAGTAATTTTCATTGGCTTATTGCGTTTCAAAGTCATTCGCTAATTCACATAAGTATTTACTGTTGCGCACATTTACAAGCATTACTTTTAATTTTATATCTGTAATAGAAATAATTTTACATCTTTCGAAATTTTCTGCCTTAATTTTTTTTATATGCAGTACCTTAAAAGGGTTGTCTTCAAATAAGTCAATATTTGAAATTTTCAAGTAACATTTGTTGTCAATACTAATTATGTCTACTATTTGTCCAAAAATAGAATATTCCAGTTTTACTACAGAATCTTTCGTGCGTTTTGTTCGATATGTATTTAATACTATGCAAAACTTTACCTTTATATATACATTTTTTGTACACTCTATAAACCTTTCCGTCAATTATTTCAGTAGATCTTTTCCCAACAAACAGTACATCATTTTCTCCATAATCGAAATATGTCGACAACCTCCTAAATGTAAATAAATTTGAACAAAAATCTTGAATCTCAACGGAAGAATATTCAACGTTCCCTGTATGAAATGAAACATTTGTGTTTCCTCGATATTTGTTTATCCATCCCATTTGACCCATTGACAAACTGCTTTAATTGGTAAATATTGGTCTCAAAAGAGAACGTTAAATTTGACCAAAGGGGACCAGTTTTTTTTACTAAATGAACAACATGTAATAAACTGTGAATGTTAAAAGTCATATTTTTAGTTCCATACATTATTTCGTAGAGTCCTGTAAATTTCAACAGGTCACGTTTACATTCCACTAATTCTCTTCGACTAATTTTTGTTTTTAACAATGTATGAAAGCTTTTAACTAGCAGAGAATAATGCTCTAAAGCTTCATCTTTGATAATTCCATCCAAACACGGTAAACTATAATACAGAACCCAAGATTTAATCTTAGAAGCCTTCCACTTGGCACGATCTTTTAATGATCGTGGAAGTCTGTGTATATCATGAGTGGGAGTAATGGATAATAAACGTTTTTTAATGGCTTTTATGTCGAAATTACTGAGCTTGAAATTATTTTGCGTTTTCGTTGATGTCCATTGTTTATAAATTTGTTGATCTACACCAGCTAAGAGTCCATGTAAATAATCGAAATTAAAAGACCAAATCATGTCTATTTGTGGTATTATTGATACAGAAGTATTACCTTTTACTCCTCTCTCTGAAATTTTATTTGTTGAAGTTACGATTTCCACATCTTTTACGTAACTTTCTTGACTTCTTAAGTCTGGATCAGTTATTTGCATTAGATATCTTATTCCTGAAACATCCTTAACGTAAACACCAATGTGGTAGCACCATGAACAGCCGTAATAGCCATTAAACTGTATTCTATTTTGTAAAATTGGCCGGCAAACGGAATCTACGCAGAAAGCTAGTGGACAAAATTTGACGACAATTTTTCTGTTATTCAAATTTGTTGTTATAATGCCTTCTTCATATAAACGCAATGCTTCTTCGTTGAATTTTGAAAAGTATAAGCTACCTAAATCACAGTTGGGTTATTTTATTGTTGTTAACATTCCAGCAAGAAAAATAAACCTAGACCTACTATTAGGCGGTAGAAAATTTGGAAGTATTTGAAGTGACCAAAATCCTCTTTTTCCACTTTTTGTTAATGGCGCCCCATCGGTACTAACATTGTACGTTAAGTACATCTTTTCATTATTAATTTTTTGATACTGCTCGCTATCATAAATATCTTCAATTGATTTTTTTGATTTGTTTCCATTAATTGAATTTTGAAACTGTAGAATTTCTTTTTTTATATCTTGGTTTTTAAATAACATTTTCAACTGATATGTTAGATCTATTGACATAAAGTAATTCTTTGAATTAATATTTATTTCAGTTTGTGTTGAACAGTTCAAACAAGTTACTTTTTTTTCATTATATTTTCATGAGATCCAGAGTATATAATCTTTTTATTACAAATATCGCAATAATAATGATATATTATTTTATTTTCTGGAGGATCAAATGTTTGCTGGAACCTATATTTAGATATATGTATTTTTTTATGCAGTTCTTGCTAATAACTTAATCATATCGATTAAATATTCTCTGCAAATATCTGATAACTTGAACCGTAATGAGAATGCCATAATTAATGTCATAACATCTCGCACGGTCAGTTGAGATGTTTCAAACATAATGATGTCATCAAATGCCTCATTATCATTGCATGTGTTTTCTGAGTTATCATCACTGTCATTATCATAACATCCATCATCAGTATCATGATTGTTTGAACTGCATAAAAAAAAATGATAATACTTTAATATTTTGAAGGAATATTTAAATGTTATTTTGATATTAAATTACTAAGAAAAGTAAATTACAAACATTATAAAACAAAATTATTATATATACGCTTGATTCCAGTTTAATTTAGTGAAAGTCAATTAAATTTTGTCACTTTACATTCAATATTTATCAATATATTATGTCTTTTTGTACAGATATTCTTCGTATACAATAAGAATTCTTACAGGTAACGTAACATGTTCAAATAAGTTAGTTAAAGAAAACACTTTTATTTATAGAAGGGTAGTGAAACAGTGTCAGATATGTTCATAGAATGCATGTGTGATTTTCGAGTTAAACTTTTATTTCATGAAATATTCATTATCAGTGTGTTACAAGATTTTTATCAAAATATGTGAATTTTTCACTTTTTATTGGTTATGTAGCTTTTAAAAACAGTAGTAAAACTAAAAGAAAAATTATTTTTCAAGTACCTTATACAATCGCTGTCACTAATTTCATTTTTATTACTGTTTGAATTGTTATTTTGATCATCATCAAAGCTGTGATTGATTTCGTCACATATATCACCTAAAAAATATGCAATGTACTTATTAAAAATATTAAATTAATTTTATGTAAAATTAATTATTCTATTGGGCAATTTCAGTATCAGGGATATAGGCCAGTCAAATTAGACATTCTGGTATAAAAGTGATCCGAACTTTTTTATTCCTTTTTAGGCGTGTTGAGGGTGTTTAAAAAAGCTTATTTTTGAGTTGTCGTATCATGAGACCCAGAGTTTTTTGAAGGGGGAGGGGGAACCAATTTTTAACAAATTGGAACAAGTCATTGCTCATTTTCTTCGTTTTTTCAAGCCCTACAACTTTCTCAGGAGCGAAAAAGTGCTATCTATTAATCGAAACGAGATAAATGCAAAAAACCGCGAAAATTGTATTTTTTGGGGGAACCAAAATTTTCGTTTTTTCGCAATAACTCGGCGAATGTTGATAAAAAATGAATAACTAACCCCTCATTTTGTAGCTGAGAGGTTAGACATTCATTTTTTATCAACACTAGACACTACAGACGCACGCTTTGCGCGCGCTATTTAGCTTTAACATTATGCTATTACTATTACACTATTAACCCTTGATACACACAACTGTCAAAATATACAATGACAGCTGCAAATGAAGCAAGCGCAGCAAGAGAACCAATCGGCATCGCGGAAAAGTGACAACAATACATACGACATGCCTTTTTTAGAAGAGGACTAGAACAACACAGGCGCGCGCTACGCGCGCGCATTTATTTTATTTCACGAATAGAAGAACACAGGCGCGCGCGCATTTATTTTGTTTCACAAATATACATCTATACATTTTTTATATTTTTATTAGAAGTGAAGAGGTAAGTCGCTAATATCGACATAGGTCCTCTAAAGCGACGCCTTTTTATTTCTCAAAAATTAAACACCGCACTTTATTAATGCTGATGAGGACATAATTTACTTATAATTTACTATATAATTAAAGACGTGAAAACCCTTACTTTATACATTTATTGATTTTTGTATATAAAATCTGCTAAAAACAAATCATTCAAAAGCAATTATTAAAAATAAAATTTACCCAAATCTTTTTTACTAATTGTACAGTTTAAATAATAGTGAATATATTATTGATAATATTAGATCATTTTACATATATTTTTGTAACGTCCTAAAACTATTTAAATTTTTCTTTTTTTTTATTATTCTCATATATATAATGCAGTTTTATATTTAAATATAAAATTGAGATGCAACGTAAACTGGCATATTTATTGATAAAACAGATTATAAGGTAGTAAAAATCAAATAAGATAGAATAAAAAACACAGCACAAGAAGATCTTGCTGCGAAATTATGAGCTAAATTTACTGGCATGCTGTCGGCATACTGCCAACATTTTGCTATGTGGGGTAAAGCAATTGTGAAGCAACACACAGTAACAGACTACGAAGGTAGAAAACGAAAGGTTTCGAGTTTAAATCCTGATCGGCTCTGTTAATTTTTCCGTTTACCCCTCTCACTGTCCAAAATTTCCTTCCGTATCTTTTCTCCACCTCACTACACTCCTTGTTTTCTCGTATATTTCCATGATCCTCTTTTCCAACCTCTCACTCATCCCTGGTTTTTTCAGACATTTTCCCAAAACCCTCCTGTCCACTGAATCAAATGCCGCCCTTGGATCTACAAAAGCAGCCACTACCTTCTTTTTCATCTTTAATCGTTTCCCTATCGCATAATACAGTGCGTAAATGTTGTCCACCACTCCTCTCCTCTTCCTAAACCCTGCTTAGCTTTCTGGAATCATCCCTTTCTCCACCATCTCTTCCCTCAACCTATTTGCTAATATCGACGCGTACACTTTGTACGCCGTCGGCATCAGCGTAATCCCTCTATACTCACTCACCTCTTTTGCCCCTCTTTTTCGCTATCGGAACGAATACTCTATCCTTCCACGCTTCTGGAAAACCCTCTCCTTTCCATACTGTCCCATAACGCCTTTCTTAAACCACTTCCCCCATAACTCCACACTTCATTTTCTATCTCGTCCTCTCCCGCCGCTTTACCTTTTTTTCAGCCCTTTCAGCACTCTCTACTTCCTCCCATCCTATCTCCTTCTCTTTCTTCACTTTTCTCTTTGCCCCCTGCTCTCTCTCCTCTCTTTCTCCTAGCCTTCGCTTGTATTACGTTTCTTCTAACATCTCCCTAAAGTATTTATCCCACTCCTTTAATGTTATCTCCTTATTAATTATTATTAATTTCAACCCTTCTTCTCCTTTTCTTGTTTATTACTTCCCACACCTGTTTCTCTGTTCTCGCCTTTCTTGCCTCTTTTAGCAGATTTCTCTTTTTTCTTCCTTTTTCCTCACTTTTCCTTATACCCCTTTCTTCTCTCATGATCTTTTTTGTGTTTTTTTTTTCTTTTCCAGTCTCTTAATAATTTTTCTATCTCCTCCCTCTTCTTCCTACAGTCCCCATCCCACCATACTCCCTTTTCTTCTGCCCCTCTTTTTACTCTTCTCACCCTTACTTCCATCTTAATTCTTTTTGTCAACTTTTCGACCTTTATTGCCCCCCTACCTATTTCTACTTCCTCTGTCTTTCTTCAAAACTCCTCTCTTGCCTTTTCCGACCAGTCCGTCTTTTCCACCTACCTCTCTTCCTCCGCTATTGCCCCTCTTCTCTCACCACCACCCCCTTTGTCCAACCGTACTGCTACTGATTGGTGATCCGAATCTACCTCACACCCCACCTCCAATCTTGTCACTCTTTCCCAAGCTTTTCAATCTCCTATTGCGTAATTGATCACTGTTTCCCCCTTCCTTCTGTAAAAGTCACCTCCCCCTCCTCACCTTCCTCCTTTGGTCCGTTTATAATTTCTCACCCTTCCTTTTCCACCTATCTAATCAGCCCTTCCTCTTACCTATTTATTATTTTATCTTTCGATTTTCTTTCAGCTCCCTCTTCTCCATCCTCCTTTCTCCCCTGTTCTCGCATTGAAATCGCCCCCACTATCCATTTCTCTTCTCTCCCTTCCTCCTCTTTTACCGATTTTATCTTACCCATTATCTTGTCCAAGTTGCCGCTTACGTAAACTGTTGCCAATCTCCATTTCTCCTTCCATCTTACTTCTCTAATCATTAAACTCTCCTCCTCCACCCATTCTCCTTCCTCTTCTAACCCTTCTCTGACTTCCATCATTATTCCACCTATTGCTCTTCTTTTTCTTCCAACTCTTTCTTTTTTGCACCCTGTATATTCCAGTTGAACTTCTTTGGCGCCCTACTCTTCATCTTCTCCCATTCCTCCTGTTCCAGCCACGTCTCCACCAACCCCATGACATCCCACTCTTTTATCCTTTCCCAAAACTCTTCCTTTTTTTCCTTCACTCCCGCTACATTCCAAAAGCCTATCTTTTGGCTTCCTTCCTGTTCCTTCCTTTCTTCCTCCCTTCTTAATTCCTTTCTTCCTCTTTCTCTTTTTCTCCCCTCTTTATCCTCTTTTTCACTCTTTTTTACTTTCCCCAATTTACTCTCTCTGACTCCTTTCCCCCCTCCCCTCAGCCTTACCACACTCACTTTTTTCCTACTCTCCCTCTCCTCCCTTTTTTCTCCGCCATATCCTCCCATCGTTTTTCTTCCTTTCTCACTATCCCCCCTTTTCATTTTTCCGTCTCCCTTTATTCTACTTTTTCCCTCTTCCTCTGTTCCTTTTTCTCCGCCTCTCCTTCTTCTTGTTCCTCTTTCTCATTTCCCCTTCCATCTGTCAGGACTTCTTTTTCCTCATCCCAACTCCACCACTTCCCCTCTATCCAAATCTTTCCATACTTTACCCAAGCTCTCTTCCTATTCTTTCTCTTCTTCTCAGCTATCATCTCCAGGCTCCATTACATTTTTCTTTCCTTCAAGGTCATGTCATCCTCTATTCTTTCCATCCTCCCTTTCCACACATTATTTCTCTGCATTACCTCTCTTTTTTTTACTCTATCTTTTAACTTAACTAAAACCATCTTCTTTTCTTTCCTCGTTTTTCTTTTACCTTCTCTATTCCTCTCTCTACCCCCATCTCTAGCCATAGCTTCTCTACCGCTTCCTTTAGCCTTCTCTCCTCCACCTCCACCCTTTTCACTACTACATTGTTCCTCCTTCTGTCTCTCTCTTCTAACTCTCCACCTTTCTAGCTCTCTTACCTTCACTTCCATTGCTTTATCTCTTTTTCCTATCTCCCACTTTCCTTTCTCTTTCACTTCACCTTGCCCTTCCTTCCTCCCATCTCTTTCCTCTATACTATCCAGCCTTCCTTTCAACTCTCCTATCTCCTTCAATTCCTCCCTTTCCGTCTGCTATTTTACCTCTTTCCTCCACATCCGCCCTCATCTTCCTAATCTCATCTCTTATCATTTCTCTCTTTTTCTTACTTTCTACCTTCTACCCCTTGTTCTTTCTGTTCTTTCCTTAATTCCCGTATTTCCTCCATCATTTTACTCATTATCCTTATTATCTGTTCTTTCCCCTCTGGCGATATCACCATTTTCCTACTCCTTCTAAACGCCTCTTCCTCTCTCTTCTTCCCCCTTCCGCTCTTTTTTTTAAATAATCATCTATACTTTCCTCACTACATAAACTCGCACTTCGCTTTCTCTCCTTGTGCTAGCCACCTTACCTCTTCTACTTGTCATCTTTTTGAGCTCCTTCTCCGCTTTATCCTTCCCCTCACTTTCCTTATTTTTTCTCTCTACTCTCCTTTTTATCCCATGCCTTCCTCTCACTTTATTTATTCTATCGTCTCCTTTCCTCCCTATCTCGCTTCAAATCTACCGCCACCCTACTCCTTCCCTTTTTCTCTCCGAGATGTCACCACCTCTCAGCCTTTCTTACTCTTCACCCACAATGTCGCCACCTCTCAACCGCCTGCCACTTCACTTTCTTTCTGAGGTGTCCCTGACCACACACCGTTACTAACTAATATCTCCTCTCTTACTCGTCCTTGCTTTTTGCCTCCACTTCCACCGCCTTTGCCACTTTTCCCTTCCCTCCACCACTACTCTCTTCTCTGCTGCTACTCCTAATCTCACTCTACGCCTTACTTTTTCGCTCTCTATTGCGCTCGCTAACTACCCGCTTCCACTCCTATACCCCTCTCCTTCTCTTATTAATTGTAAATCACATATTATTTTATTTTTTTCATTCTTACTCACTCTCTCTTCCTCTATTTCATTTTGTTTTATTTTCTTTGATTTACTCTCATTTACGTTCTTTCACCACTATCTTTATGTAGGCTCCTTCCACTATCTTTATATAGTTTCCTTCATTCTCATCCATTCTGCATCATTTTTCTAATTTTATTGCATTTTACTGCTTTATCTTCTCTCATTCTTTTTTATTTTTACTTGTTCTCACTCATAATGCTTCATTTTCGCTCATTGTCTTTTCTTTATTTATCTCGTTTTTTTTTTTATCTTCTCTGATTCTATCTGATTTTTGTTCATGTCCTATTATTCAATTTTATCCCCATCTATTCCCTTAAATTCATATCCTGTCGTCTTAAGGGCTTACACCTGAGTAAAGTGACCATATTTTGGGAATTTTTTTCTCGGGAAATAATTGCTTTATTCAAAAACTTTTTTTTTGTTAAAAAGAGCATGTATTTTAGTACGTTTGTAAATTTTTTAATTAAAATTTATTAACAATAAATATTGTTTATTGGCATCAGCGTAAGCCCCGTTTTTTTGCGGTGTTCACCATTTTGGGTTGTCACGTCATCTGGAACAAAAATATGCATTAAATTCCTAATTAGTGATATACAAGACAGTTAGCTACGAGCCAAAAAAATTTTTTTTTTTAAATTTGAAAAATAACGGTTGTTGAAATTTGAAGTCGATTTTTGACCTATTTTTTCAAGTTACCAATGCATTTTTTAAACATTTGTAACAAAAAATTTATAAAAGTTTGATCGTAGCTAATTAGACAAAGCATCCAAGAATATCGTGTCCAAATTTCAAAAAGATCTATCGATCCGTTCTCGAGATATCGTGAACACCGTTTTTTAAAACAATGTTTCGAGAAAAACGCGTTTAAAGTTTGAGAAGAGATTTGGATATCATTGTTTATAATGCTATAACTTGAAAACGACTCGTCTTACGAAAAAAATGCAAAAGACAAAAAAGTTTTATTTTGACTAAAAAATATTAGTAATAATTTAAAAAAAAATTTTTTTGTTATATAATGAAATTGTTTAAAAAAATTTTTTTTTATAATTTTACCTTTAGTCGGCGATTTCGGGGCCATATAAAAGTCCTTTGATGACGACTTGAGGAGAGGCTTCTTGAAGGACACGAGTCCTGAGAAGAGAGGCTATCTCGCGATACCGGCGAAAAAGGCGCGATACCACTACGCTCCGCTCCGCCCCGCTTCAGTAAAACTTCCGTAACTTCTACAATTCTTCGAATTTCTTAATAATATTTTAACACAATATTTTTGAAACTATATATTTTCAAGAAATGCAATAAAAAAAATCGATTTTTTTTTAATTCTACTCAGGTGTAAGCCCTTAATTTTGTCTCTTTTCGCATTTTGCAGCCATTTTTCTTATTCTCATTAATTCTCTCTCTCTCGCTCTCACTCTTCCCCTTCTCTTTCCCTCTCCCCCTCTGCCCCCTGTCTCTCGCTCTCTCTCTCTAGCAGCGCCAAGTTTTTTAACAAAAAAAATTTATGTATTTTAATAAAATATTTTTATTTTGTACTGTTACCTCTGTAATTCTTTGCGATGCGAGTAGGGGGGTAACAGGTACTTCTACACTCAGGGATCTTGCTTGCGGTTAGCGGGGTCGGGGGGTGCCTCGCTGTCGCGGGGGGAGCGCCGTAAGCGGTGGGCGAGGGGGTCGAGGGACGGTGTTAAGGGTCATCGGAGGGGGGGGGGCTACGCGGGGGGAAGAGATTGCTGTGCGAGGGAGGGAGCGCGACGCGGGGGGAACATATCGGGTAAGGTTAGGTGCCGCAGGGCCGCCAACGGAGGCTCGGCGCGGGGACTCGGGCGTTCCGAGGGGGTGCGCTTAGAGCGGCGCTCGCGCCGTTACCGACCGTTTTGGAAAATCGCGCGCCAAGTTTTTTTTCGTTTTTGCTCGCGCGCGTCCGGACTCGCCCGAACTCGTCCGAACTCGTTCGAGGTCGCTCCTCTCGACGTTCCGGGGGGGAAAAATGCGTTCGAGGTCGTTCGTTTCGCAGGTCTCGATCGCCCGTCTTCGTCGTCGTTTTTTTTTTACTCTTGGTCCGAAGGTCGTTTCGATCCGCGTCGCGGACGACGCGATCGCCGCGACATCGGGGGTAAGCGCGGTCGCGCGGAGATAGATATATGGATCTGGGAAAAAGGGGAAAAAGAAAGAGAGAGCGCACAGATGAGATACGTATATAGTTTTTTTATTCAGAAAAATAATACACGCGCGTTTGCATTGTTTCGCTCGTGTGAATATATACATTTTGTAGACGCGACATTGTTATTAAGATCGGAAGCAGAGCGCGGCGATCTCGCAATCGACGATGTTGTCAGGATCGAAGAAATCGCTCTTCAGTATCGCAGTCTGAACCAAAGTTTTCATTTTCATCCCGCTGGCGGCTATCTCCCGATAGCGCGAAAACTTCGCGTCGACCTCTTCGGTCGCCGCGCTCAGCGCCCGGACGACGCGATCTACGCAAAATTGGAGATCGTACAGCGTGAGCAGGGTTTTGAGCACCATCACCACGCGAGCCAGGTTGGTTAGCTCCATTCGTAGGATCGGCGCGTTGTTGATCACTCCGAATCGCAGCGTCATCCCTTCGATCGACATCGGCGAAGGGGGGGGGGGGGGGGACCACGGCGGAGGGGGGCGCTTCCAAGCACGACCAATTTGTCGCGTTTGCGCTCGACCAGTCCTTTCCACATGTCGAGCGTCAGGGAGATTTCCCTGCCTTGTTTGTCTCTTATGGCGATATCCACGTACGAAGGCGTGGTATGAATACTGTACCACGGCGACTTGATCGTGATACCTATGGCTATGTACTTGTAGCCAGTCGTCGTCAGCAGATAACGCGTCGTCAGGACGCGCACAGGGGGCAATTCGACGGGAAAGTTGGAACGAAACTCCTGATGATGACGACGATCGTCTTCGACGGGCGCGTCGGTGGGAGGATGAGAGCTGCGACGCGACTCCTGGCGATGAGGACGATAATGACGATCGTCCATCAAACTGATCTTTCGCATTTTATTGCCGTTGTTGTTCGCCTCCGAATCCGCCGTCTCCGGAGGGGAAATACTTCTCAGCACGGGTCGATCGGCCAACGTTGAGAACATTTCGCGCTGCGCGCCGCGGCAACCGTTCGTTTCTGATTCTTTTCCGACGCGTCGTATTCGGCCGATGACGCGACACTGATGCCTTGGGGGGGACACATCGGTATAAGTAGGAAAAATCTGACTTATGTCGCGCGTAGCGTGGTGTGGGAAATTTACGCGGTCCTCTACTTCCTTCGGCGAATGCGGAGATCGGAGAGCCGAACCCCGGTGTCGTCATCGTTCGAATAATCGCTCGCCGCCGACGTTAGCGAGTTATCGTTGAGGCGTACGATTCGATCGAAGAGATCGCGCGACTGCTGCAGCAATTCGGCCTTAGGGCAGACAATATTAAGCATCCGCAGATCGAATTTACCGGCCGACGAGACGGTCCTCGTAAATTCGTTGAATTTGTAGAACTGCGCACGAGTGGTGAAGTACAGATTGCCGTCGACGTAGCGGAAGATCGACGTCACGCCGGTCAATATTCCGAGAAACGTCGCCTCGAGGGGCGTAAATTTGGCGACTTTCTTGTCTTTGTCGCATTCGTCTATCTCGCCCACCGCGTTACCGTTGAACACCACGAAGGAACGTCCTCTGTGGGTGTTCACCGCTCCGTTGATCAACGTGTTTTCGGGAAATCCGAGTTCTTGCAAGGTCTTCGGCCAACCTGGCCGCAGACTAAATTCCGGATATTGAACCAAGTATACCAAATTATCTACGAACACCACGAGATCGCCGGACGGGGATTGATAGGCGGCGGTCACGCGC